>NC_091137.1:26202900-26516070 GCF_041381155.1 Argopecten irradians | reverse complement strand
CCAACCTTACTTCAATTATTCTTGTAATTGGTTCTGTTATCTGGTGCAAACCGTATCAGTAGCCATGCTGCAAAACACGCCCATCTACCTCATACAACAAGTCCTCTTGCCGCAAAAGACTATTTACCTCCTTACAGAACAACATCAGGTCAAGATCACGATAGCCGATGTATTTGTTTCGGATACGTTTTCACGATTCTTTGGGATTTGTTCGACAAAAAAACCCCAATGTTATCAATTGTGTTTAACTACAAAGACTGATCATTTTAATCTAATTTTCCCGTTTTAAAAAATAGTGAATCTTAATGATTTAATAGTTCGATGAAGTGATCTATACATTTGACACTTCAACTGAAGGAATGTAATTTATATGTTCCTTTGGATATCTTTATCACATTTTAGTCGATAAACTGACTTTTTATTTTAATAAGTATGTTGATATGTTATGTGCCTAAAAAGCGTCTTTTTAATTCAGACACTATTTGTTGGTTGGCAAGGTATGTGCTATATGAATTATCAGTTGCGGCGTGAATATTTATTATCCCATTTTAAGTAAATACATTAAGAGTTAAAACAAAAATGAAAAATGAAATTAATATTTGAATAGAATAGGAAAAAAAGTTTTTCTCTAACTTGAATGCGCCAAAATATCATTTCCATGAATTAAAATATATCTTTTTCTCTTTTTGATTTCCTATCAAACACAAATCAGCGGAATGGACATTTTTGAACTAATCAGTTACAACATTTGCCTTATCAACATTTGAGTTGATGGATGAAGAAAGTTAGAAATAATGTTAACTAGATCTTCCTTGACAATGGTTTGTTTTGTATACCAGTAGTCATTACTGAAGGAATATACTATTTAATTTCATTTTCAGTTTTTATTCGCTCGATCGACACATTCCGGAGGTATGTATCAACATATTGTTAGTAGATCCATAACGTTGTATTATCAGATCTATAAAGGTTTCAATTTGGTTTTATCTGAGAAACTCTATCTTGTAGTTGTTCAGGTTTTAAGGATAGCAACAAACATCTAGACATATATATATGATATTAAAACACACGATCAATTAACGATTCGACTGAACACTAATAATATCACATTCCTAAGATAAATTTACTTGATAACATAATACCAATCCAGATGCCAAACCAAATAACATTCTTTAGAATGTGTTATAATGTACCATATGTATAACACACAATACAACTAAATCACTTGTACCGGTTAACCCGGCCATCTTCTCGCTGAATTCATATTAAGGCGAAATGTCATGTAAAAGTAAGACCTAATAATCTTTGCTGATTGATATTTATGTGTAGTAAAAAGATCATGAGCATAGGTAAGTAATTGTGATGTTGGATAACGCTGACATATTCCATTGTGCAACTTTTATTTTGACAACCTGTATGTCACGGCTTTACCGAGGGTAAAATAAAACTTAAATACTTAACTTGACCGAGTGATTCAGAAACGATACAAGCATGACTAGATTGTAACATATATGACTTGATACACTATCTTGTAATTCTAAACTCCCAATCGCTACCATCTTTATTAATGTGCAAAATGACAATAATGCCTGGTATTGCCTTCGTGACGGCCTGTATGAAACAAGTATACTCGGATGTTATAATTTATAGATTTATTTGTTTATTTTGATTGTCATAGATAGGTACAGGCATTTAAATCGTACACAACCATTTCTTGATACAATAAGCGTGTTGAAATATAGTCAGGGAAATTGACAAGATGATCCTCCCCTGCTGGTGATTACTAGATCTTAGTTGATACTCCGTACAATTACCGTACCACTCTTTATCAAATTTAGAGGTAAAAAACCGGACAGATTAAGCAAGCCTGGCCTAATCTTACACATGGTCCTCTCACTAACGAATGTTGAGATTTGAACAGTCACCGTCTCCAAATTCACCACGCTTAATATTCCCTATCAGATTTCTTCCCACTTTTCCACAAAGGCGTTTAAGGCATCTACAAAGAGAACGCCATTTGTCATGTCGCAGTTCTGGGTTAAGAAAAGCGTTGTGTTTATCGCCACAATGAAAAGTTTCGTCTATCTAGGTATAAATTATATTATCTGATAACCCATCGCAATAAACTTAAATGTTTGGTTAGGCTGCCATATTTGTAATCATTTTGTTAAGAATGGGAGGTATAATGGGGAAGGGGTTAGATTTCACCTGGTGTCACACACAGATATTTTTTAGATTTATATGTAACTAAAAAACTACATTGTCAACAGGTAACATTTATGGGAATAATTGAAGTCATATGCTAACACGTTACTGGAAATAATGGCTAGGGCGGTATCTTACCTCCGACTGCGTGGCCGGATTAGCACCATACTGGTAATATTTATGTGTAGCGAATTGCACAATAAACTTCTGATAAAGAAGAACTTCCTTTCATTATTTTTATGAAGAAATTTCAATTGAGTGTGATATTTCGCGATGGAAAAAGAGTTGAATTAAGTGATGACACTAGTTTACGATCAGTGCACAGGTATGCAGATTGTGTTCACGGAGTCATAAATAAGACCTGGTTATCGTTTTCGTAAATGACTGTCACTTATAAATGGCACAGTATGTTATGTACTTTACAACACGTACCCATCGCGTAAGTTGATAAAATATTTTTTAATCGAATTCCTCCATTTATAATCTTAATTTTTTGTTTTACATTATCTATTTTCATAAAACATACAAATTATTTTATATGATGATTTTAATTTTCAAATATTTAAAAACAACTAATTTTGAAATAAAAGTTGTTTGTGACATAAAAGCTTGCAAGTAAGTAAAAAAAAAGTATGGGCAAAAGGTTGTGTCCGATTCAGAAATTTATTTGTATAAAAGAAGATAATAAAATAAAATAACTAATAAAACATTCCTATATTATATGCCTTTTTGGACTATAATAATATATGCTATGCTGATTTATTTATCGAATAAACCCGCGGTGATCGGGGTCGAATTAATTAGACATCGTCTGATGTCGGCACGCTTCAAACGGCATTATGGACTGGTCAATGATATAACTTATATGCTGAGTATGCCTTGCTGGTATGTAAATGGGAATAGCGTTGACTTGTCGATAATCTTTTTATTATTAACGTTGTCACTTTGTAAGCCTTTGTAAATAGGTCGTATGCGATGAACAACAATGTGGAGAAAACGACAGCTTGGATTTCAGTCTAGCAGAAACGCACAGTGTAAGATAAAACGGCTTCATCAAATCATCTCTGCTTTTTCAGTTTTGTTTTACCAAAAATTAAAAAAAAACATGATATCCATTTTTTCATCAACATGTAGAAGAAGAGATCACAGCGAAAAACATTATTGTTAATTTATTTCCATTTTTCTTCCACATGTAGAAGTAGAGAAAACTACTACTTTTCCAAGACAAACAAATCATTCCGAAATATTGTTGCCATTACAGAGTAGTGCAGATACGTGCTATGTGTCATAAAGTAAAATATTGTTTATCTTTTGCTCAGATTTTCAAACATGTTTTGATTTTCAACTTCAACGGTGACGTTACAATTATAATATAACTTTTGATCTGTATTTATGGATTTCGTTGTACTAGACATAGCCAAAAGTGGGTCTGTAAACGTTTGCTGGTTGATTTATTCGATCAACACCCTATCAACAGCAGTGATTTTGGGAGGCTGCAGTGTGTTCGTGTTGTGACTCTATGTAATAGTGGAACTCCTGCAATATAGTGTAATATCACTGAACCGTGTTAACAGAGGCACGTAACAAATATACCCGACCCGGTCCTAATATACTGACACGGCATAAACTAGTCTTCCTGCTCCCTTTATGGCGTAAAAATAGAATCTTACATGGGCCTGTCAGCTGGACAGGGATATCTGAGCCCGAGTGAAAGAGTTTGGCTAATCAATATGAGGCTTGCGGAGGGTTGATGGTCTAAAGTCCACCTGCTAAGCCCATGTTTGATTCTTTTTCTCCCATACTTTAACGAGAAATGGTGAAAATTTAGTTGATATGAACGTCGCTGTGAGAAAAAAATGGTCGCCGTACGTATGGATGACGTCACTGTCTAGCGCGTGTGAGCTGTCTTTTCCCTACCCCGGTAAAAAACAGAGTTATCTTCTCTCTAGCAACCGCGGGAAAACCCTGTCAAGTATTGGAGAATGAATTCTCAAATATAAACTTGGTGCTCCTTCTACGGCAGCAGTCTTTCAAATATTTCTTCAGTTCGATGCGTATCAATCCCTCAAATAAGATTCGAGCGGAGACATGGAATTCGAAAGGCATTCAAAATTTAGAAATCGCCAACATAATTCCACGCCATATCCATATACATGTACCATCCAATACCTAGTTATACGATATTTGGAAGAAATGAACTTGGAGAAATATGTAGTTTAATTTTTATTCATAACTAAATCTAAAGATAATTTCGTGACACACAGAAATCACCTTACTTATTATAAATGTATGTGAGATAATGAGAAAAAGAGATTAGGCATAACCAAATGCAGGATTGAAGCACTGAAAATTCATATACATTATTTTGCTTATGCCGTTCTGCCGGCTTTTTATACGACTAGTTAAATGCACATCCCTGCATTATTGGCAGCCGACAGAACAGAGTAACTTATTATATGTATGTGGTCATGGATAATGTCTATAACTGAGCGTCATTTACACTGGGCAGCATTGCAATTGAATAACATAATAGGCATAGTATATATGTTCACTCGCAGTGTTTGGAGTATTTGCTTAGTTTATGCACAACAAATCTTACTTCAACCATTATTATAATGAGATTTGCTTTTACGTCTCTCACGACTGTTAATTGGTTTGAGGTTCTCTCTCGACTGTTAATTGGTTTGAGGTTCTCTCTTTATATGTTTTGTATCTAACGAACACAATATTACACAACTTTCCCAACTTTAGTTGACCTATTTAGCGAAACTTGTCCATACCAAGAATGCTCAACACGGGTTCATTTTGCCACACATTTGCCAGAAATACTTTACGAGCTTTCACCACCATTTCATTATTCTGTTATTTGGCTCGAATGACATTATGTTTTTCTTTTTCAACTTCTGTTTTCAGAATATATTGGAGGAGGCGTAGAAATATGGTTAACATGTTGTTGTAGACCATGTATGAACATTCTAGGCAATGTTGGGCGCTGTGGGGTCATTGAATTTTCACCATGGCGATAGTACAAAGCGTCAATATTAGAAATGATTCCGGCAGCCTGAGGATGGTAAGTAAACCAGTAAGGATTTGTCTGGAGTAAACGCTGGACGGCCGCATAGTTTCCTGCTTCAGCCAGAAGTTCTAATCCTACGGCTGTCTGTCGCTTCCATTTTGTCCTGTAATGCCAAATAAAGTTTTATTTTATTCAGTTTATATAGATAATAAGAGAATAATATATATAAAATATAGATTGATTATAGTACAGGTTTTTTTTCAAATATCGAAAAAAATATTCATTATATGAATAATAAATACCTTTGTAAAGATATTACATAATAAAATAATTAACATACAAATATAAACAAATTCAGATAATACATGAAGGAATTATTAATGGAATAAATAAACGAAAACGAAAGCATGATTTTTTTTAATACAGAAATAAGGTCTCACGATAGAAATCTCACCCCTTACATTTAAGCAACTTAATTTCTGTTAGGTCAATTCTACAGCGGTTCTATTAAAAAATAATGATATTTTCGGTTCCGTTAAAAATATGGCCAGTATAATGATAAACAATTGTCGTACGTCATTATCAGTTTTCAAACTAAATGATAATTATTAAGATTATATTTTGCTTGTGCAGTTGACCCCTAGAGTTTGATGCTTTGTATCGCCACCTCATTCGTGTTCGTATTGATTTCTTTCATACAGTTATATTATTGTATATATTTTCACAGCTAGCTGCCACTCGTTCAATACTAATTGATATGTTATGAATCTGTAATTTCTCTTTCGGATCCACTTTTAGAAATTGCCGATTCTATTTACACATTTGCCTTTTAAACATCCCAACAAAAAGTTAATCGAAGACTTTTTGTGTCATGAAATCACATCAAATACTGATGGTATTGAATAATGCATGAGAACTTGGCAAACCACTTTGGTGAATGATCTAACTGGTGAATAAGTCACTGTGGAACAGTTTGTCAAATGTAAAGAGGGAACAGTACCCGTAAGAATTTATCTGGCGTAAAATGATAACTGTTCACCCATGTAATGCTTCTCCTGACGTCTAAATTTTCCCATCACGTATAAATGATTTACCTGCATATATTAAATACACGCCATTTATTGCTTTAGGGTCATCCAGTACCGTATGCAAATCCTACATTCATTTACCGGAAACTGTTCAGTTCAAACTGTTAGAGTATACCTGCGTGCACTTCACTACACAAACGTTTTTACAACAGCTGAGATACAGGACAGAATCTCTAACTTGTAACAATCGCCTTTCGATTTTAGTCCTTATCTCCCGGTCTTTGTACAACGTTACACGGTAAAGCAGGCATGCAATGTAACAAGGACTTGTACATATGAAGATTGAGTGCACTAAAAGTCGAAATTGAAAAATAATGAAGTCAGTATAAGTCATATGGAAAATTTATTTTAATTCACTTGTACGGATAATGGCTGGGCCTTATTATACCGCCGGGTGTATATTGAGGAGAAATGCACCATCATACGGCGAGTAGGATATCTCTCTATCGGTTTATTCATACGTGTTAATAGAATACAAATTCCTGACTGCGTGGGGTAAACGTATTGGAGTAGATTGCCCCAGATGTTCAATTCAAAATAGCACTCCATGCTTTCCACGGTCCGTATTTAATGTTTGTTTACTTCAATTCCATCAGCCGGTAATTATTATGTTTCGTAAACATCGTGGAATCGTTTCTGATACAACGAAATAAAATCATTCCAAGAAGATATTAGATCAGTTGTGTAATTAAACACAATTTATAATGTACGATAAACGATGAATTTGATTATCTTTGATTTTAATATTCTACAGATAATCAATTATTTAAGAAATATTCTGCAATTTGTTTTCCAAGTACTGAAAGTTATTTCTCAAAAGCAAATTAACTTTCGCTGGGCTTTTCGATTGAAGCTTTGATGAAATATGTCATATTTACAATACTTTTAATAGAGATGGTTGGACGAGTATTTTTGTATATTAAATTAAGGCGGGGTTATAAAATTGGTATTTAAGAGCGTGGAATTTGTGTTTTATGATTTCTTTCTACTATAGTTGTATCTTAGCTAGTTTCTTAGCAACACAACCATAAGTTCTTTTGATCACAACAAGATAGTCCCCATATGAATAGTACCTGATCTAATATGTATACGTGGTTAAAATACACTTAGAATGACGTTTAATTTCCCATTTTTATCATATTTCTCGTTGGAAATAGACAGTTACACGAACAAAAACAAGTATATAGTTAAAATGTAGTTTATTTGAATAAATTAATAAATATTGTCAAACCATCCACAGTTAGTTTTTTTACTGTTGCAATGGCAATGCATTGTGATAAATTCCATTACAATGGTACTGTTATGGTTTAAAGTCAAAATATATGAATTTCCGTAAATAAAAGAATAAAATAAAAAATAAATTATAAAAACTCTTTCATTAGTTACACATTTTACCCAATACACGCGAAAATATATTTAGAATATTCATTTTTTTCTGAAAGTTTTGCTTGGTCAGTATGGCATTAAGATATTTGTATTTCTAACGCATTAAAACTGCGATTTGTTAATGTAGCGGGATTGAGTCCAAACGATCATGGCGAAACACGTAAAGGGAGGGTCAGAAATACGGATAAACCATGTCGGTACTAAACGACATATCGTACACTTTATCGAAAGCAAATTGATATATATTTCAGAACCTATTTATACATAAAAGTTTGCGTATTGATATATCTCGCTTTCTTACCCAAGCTATTTTTCGTATAATAGTCGCTAAATTTATGTTATATATGAACTAATCAAAGCGATTGCTATCTACTTTTATAATAAACACAGAAATAATCAATACGTTTATGAAATTGTATTATATACTTCATAAACATTTTGTTCATACAGATTATTCAGCAAATCTGACAACGTTAATTTATGTTAAATTACTTGATATACAGTTACGCAATATCTTAATAGGATGATGTCATTCAAGTATGAACGTGATCATGATATGATTTATTATTTCTTTAGAATCATTAAAAACACCTATACGACTGGTTTAAATAATACATATTTATATAATATAAGAAAATATACTTTAAATAAATATTACAAAAAAAATTATTTTAATGTCGGTTGACGAAATATACGATATGAAAATGTTAATAATATTATCATGATCCAAATAATAATCATTACTTTGATATCATGATTATGATGTTATAGACATATGTTACTATGGTGCTTGTGAAGTTTTACGTCATTGAAATAAAACTGATATAAACGCAATCAGCACTACACTAAAATGATATTTTATTTCGAAGTTTCGGAACAATAATTGTATTTATCACATAACTGGCCCGTACAACTATGTCATACGGACATGTCATAAATATCGTAAAACACATGTGTAATGACACTATTGGGATATCATATATCACATGTATTTTGACATCGAATGATTGTCTTTGTAGACGGACACGTAGGGACAAAATTGAAAGTCTCACTTAAATTCATATCAATAAAATTGATGGAATAAATATAATCTTACTCTCGTGACTATATAACTTCAAATTTGTCAAACTCGTTAAATAACTTGATATGCCACTCGCCTAAAGGCTCGTGGCATACCAAATTATTGAACTCGTTTGATAAATTTCATATCACATAGCCACTCATGCAAGATCCTGTATATATCAAAATTATATCGGAAACAAATATTAGTGATTTTGATTTAACATTTTCGTTTTAGATATGCAGTATAACGTCATGTTCTATGACCTCGTTAAGTCAGGCAAAATCATCTAAATTATATTTAAAATCATCCGGTTTACTTAACAAAAGGTTCAGATGAAAACGATATGCTAAATAGAAAGTAACGTTTCAATCTAAGCTATTTAATTTATCATATTAATGACTAAATATTATGTACTGGTGCAATATTCACCATTGTCTCAGAAAAATGTATCGCATTTCTGATGTTTTTTTTTAAAATAAGTTTAGTTGCAATATTTTTGCTTCTAGCAAGACATTTTATAATCAGCTCTTTTAATATCTGAGCGGATTTTGACAACATTCACAATGATGATAAATTCTAATCTAAATGTGGTGTGTGATTATTAAAGATATTCTAAACGATAAATACCATCAACATTTCTGTAATAATTTTAAATCTTCATACATAATGCCTTTATTTACATCAGATGTCGTAAGAATTACAATTAGATGTTCAATACGCGTGTCAGTGAATTTTATCTCTTGTTTCAAATATTCTAATTCAGCCAATAAAGTAACCACGACTCTTAAATAATTGACAATAAAATTAAAAATTAAATGACATTAATTATAATAGATCTATCAGGTAATTGTTTACCACGAATAAGTTGAATATCAAATACTGTTTATAAATTTGTAATAGTTTGTAAAATAAAACAAGTATTAATCATAACTATTTCGAGATTATAAAACATACTTAGTTCATGCTCCCCTTACTTCGTCATAAGCGAAATAAGGAAATTGTAATTATTTAGAAAATATTGTTGGAATATGAAAATATTTTATAGAATTGAAAATAATATAAACTCTTTCAAAATAATGTTTAAACGTCACCCTAATACAGAATAGAGAACATTGTCATTATAGTATACAGGATTAATGATGATGTCAAAATATAAATTAAACCGCGATTCTTTGAATATATAGATATAAGAATAAAATTCACAAGCTGCAGCTAATTTACCTTATAACGATATTAGTATCAAATGGAAAAAAATGCGATAACAAACGATTTGTGTTGAGACAAAATAGAAAAATAACAAACAAGAACGATGCTTACTCTTTTTATGGAATGTGAGGTTTGATATAAGAATTTACTTGATTAACCCTTGGCATTTTGGAATGTAATTAGTAATACTTAAGAAAACAAAAATACTAGATGTTTTGATGTCAAAAGTAAAAAAATATCCTTGTATACTACTGTGTGTAAAGTATGCCAACTTTTCGTCGCACAGTTTTAACATACCTGGAAGTTATAGTTTCTGCACCTAAAGCACACAATTCCGTTAATGATCCAAAAATAGATATTTTCATAGTTCATGCCTTTGTTGGCAGAATATATTAGTGTTTTTTTATATACCATCATCCCATTCTATCAACATATTCGACTTTAGGGTATTTAAGTTATGATTTTCCTCACTAAAACTCGGGTTTTAAAGATTTTTCTATTTTTTCCTAAACGGATACTGCTTCAAACGTTTGGAACAAAAAAGTTTGAGTTTCTTAGTTAAATTCAATATGAAATATAAAAAAATAATTAATTGCGTCCCGAAAAAAATCCATTGCACTCTACCCTATATAGAAACATAATGGAATGAAGTACTGATCGTGAATGCACAGATGCAAAATAATTTTTTTTTAAATTATTTTCTGTATTAATTAGACATACTTTTACATGGTAAACACAACTTATTGTTGAATTGGCGAGTATCGTTTATATTCTGTCGGCGGTAGAGCATCTTTATAAACTATTATGATACAATTTATTTTTTATGCTTTACACATCGTAGTACACACGCACGCTAGTTTGCACAATGATATAAATATCATATATTTTAAGATATCCTATGTAACTAACAACATCACAATGAATACTAGTAACTAAGTAAACATATGCAATAGAATTTTTTTTAATTGCTGAGGTGACGAGAAAACTCACCTCCTGTTCTGGTACCAGGTCTTCACTTGTGTGTCTGTCAGGTTCAGTTTGGCGGCAAGTTCCATCCTATCCTGAACACTGAGATATTTTTGTCGTTCAAAAGTTTTTTCCAGACTGTTTAGCTGGTGGTCAGTAAATGCCGTTCGTGCCTTTCGGGGCTTCTTCGGTTTCATTAATCCTGTGACAGAATCAGTTTGCTGGTCTGATGAACCATCTTCTTTTTTGTCTAAAACACAACGAATGTACATGTAGGCACATTTTCATCACGTCTACTACTTAATGCATTAAGTATTTTTTTCTTTGGGACATACATCCCATTTTAGATATCATCAAAGAAAACAAAACATACATGCACATCACTGTGGAAGTGATTTTTATACGCAATAAAAAAATCGTTGACCTTACCACAGCATACAACTATGAGCAATAAACAAAGGAACCAATTTATATAAGCTTTTAGTTTGCTTTCCAATTTCCAAATATTCTATAGTTTGTATGTTTATACATCAATACATGAATAAATATTAACGAAAGGAAACAGGTATATGTGGCATCTCTATCACAAAACATGGAGCCAGGAAACCGTAGTTACATGCTAATAACATCTATTAATTCTACGTTTTGATTACGAACGTCACAAATTAATAGAGAGATAGAACTAATAAATAGGATAGGCGATAGATCATATCTACTTAAACAAAAAGGTGGGTTACGCAATTGCCATCGTTTACTCTCTTTACGTCAAAACACTCAAATGTAAATTGCATTATTTCACATTTAGTGTATCGATGAAGAAAATATTTTGAGTTTTATATGAAATATAGTTTTGTAAAAAAACAACCCAATAAGTTATATTATATAATGTTCTGATTATATAATGTTCTGATTATTGTTTTGTTATATCATGAATCAGTTCAAAATTGACATCAAAACAGTGTATACTATACAGTATTGATATCTTATTGTGTATCTGTTAGTCTTTATATCATTCCGACCGCAGCATTATTCCCGTTCTACGTATAATAGATCAAGTAAAAGAATGTAGCTTATTACAATGACATATTTATTGTACGTGTATTAAACAATGAGAGTTTAAACTTGAAGCGAAGTAGCAGTATCAGTGGTAATAGACATCTGTGTATAGACACTTTGACATGCTGACAATTTAATTGATATGTATCAAGACGGGTCTCAGTGAAATGAATTTATAATTTGATATTCACTCCAAATTATTAATATAGTTTCCTCATATCTAGAGATAGCCGAGGTTGAACTTGGACCTCCAAGCAAGGAACCAACACGACGCTTGCAAATCTGCCAACGACAAACGTGACAATTCCGGGGTTAAGCTTCCTATATTTATACGCCCTCAATTTACTTTTTCTAAATCATTCTATTTAACAGGCAGGAGTTTTTCATGAACTCCGTTAGTAAGAGCTGTCAGAAGACTTAATTAAAACCGTACTATAATGAGTCTGGGTAAGCGGATTCACCTGGGTTACAAAACTCTTTGACAGGCGTTGTCTTGTAGGACCGCCTTCAAGAGTAAGGGAACTGTTTGCATTCCCAAAGTGTTTGTTGACTGTCAAACACATGGACAATAGCTCCAATGTATGATCATTGCAAATTTGTTCCTATTCCAGGGCCATTCGTGTGTTATCATAACTAAAACATCTGGGTGGGCAAGTGAGATTTGGCTGGGTGGAAATTCGCCGGACTAAATAGAGTTAAATGGATTAAAGCGGTACCCAGCGAGAGGTCCATTGCTGCTCAGATCGGAGCAACTATGCTCATCTTTGTCACATCGTACATGGATCAGGTTGCTATTTTAATCCTCAATTTCAGCCCAGCGATGAAGCCAAGAAGATATCTCCCATATCATATTTCAAATTGTGTCTTCTATCTGTGACATTTATGTTCACTTTATGCAAACGAGACAGCACGCTGAAATAAATTATACCCAACAGCTCGCTATTATACGCCTGGAAAGATCTAAGGATGGATTTTCCTACTTACTTTTCTCATTATTAGTATATGCTATATGATACAGCTGGCTATCTGACATTATCCTATATTTTATTTATCTTCAGCTGATAAAAATATGAAAACGTGGGACAAAATTAATTAAAATGAAACCCGTAATTTAGATAAAAACACTAATTGCTTGAACAAAATTATTAGAGAAATTCAATAACTATTCAACATATCTATCGACAGAATATTATAAATAATAATGAAGAATAACTTAAAACTTATACAATACGATATATGATATGGCAGTGTTTTTTTTAAATATTATGGCAGTGTTTTTTTTAAATATTATAAAACAAGTATCCTTTTCCTGAAGGTCTAGATGGTTAAATCAAGAATCGTGACTCAAGCATTACCTCAACCAAACTAATCTAATATCTTTCTCCCAGTCTCTCTTCATTTCAGCGTGCTTGCTATCAGCATAAAATATTTTATTTTGTCAGAAAAATTAGCCATGCAGTTAAGTTTTCATGACAAAATATTCTAACGTAAAATAGCACTGACACTCAAAATACTTACAAATAAAAGTGTTTGTATCATTGTTCAAATTAAATTAAAATAAGAAAGGAATTCCGTAAGAAAATGCTTACTAGTAAACCCCAACGCAAAGGGAACAATTAAAAAGGATTGACATGTTTTCATTTATTGACATAACTAATGTAGATTAATGGAAATAAAGACAAATAAACACAATGTCTTTTTAGCATAACTTTATGTATTTACCACCGAAATCTACTTAATATATCCATTGCATGCTATTTCTAAGTTTCTTTGTTTGTCCGTTGTCTTCAGTGATAAATAATTAAGACCACGAAGGCAAGTCGCAAAATGAAAGGCCATTTTATATTGATTCCTTACGTTGTAAGTTGGCCGGTGATCTGCCAAATTCGCCAGCTTCACAGCTACAACGAACGCCATAAGAACATTGTTTAATATTGATTACAGGCAATCTAGCAATGTGTTCCAATTAAACAGTCCAAATTACTAGCATCAATAACGGGAGAAAAACAACGGAGAACAAAACGCACCTTCAATTATGTAATTACATCGAGAATTACGCAACTCTTACAGATAATTATATTTATCGATGGTTATACTTTCCTTTTCCATTTGTAATTAATCGAGGAATCAGTTACATAAAGTATCGTTAATAAAGCTAATGTAAAGACACTTAACGCCTTCTCCAAGATGGCGTGCCGATAGCAGGAAATCGGGAAAATGTCAACGTCGGAATGCGGACCTTCCTTATTTACTAGCAGTGGGCGCTGATCTCATACCCAACTGGGTGTATAGACTAACTACTTCTGGTAATTACATTGTATAACATACTTGGTATTATGCGCATAAGTGACATCACTGTAAAACTGTTGATTACAATTTCTATACCTACATGTCTTTTTATTTTCAATATAATCATGAGTTTCATGTGATTCATCATACAAACATTTTCTCATTTAATTTTCATTGATTTAAACCCTCAGTTAAATACCTTTGTATATTATACTTGATATCAAAGAAAATGATAGTAATCTTTTTTTTTACAATGAACGAATTATAAATTTATATCAAAACATCAATTTGTGTTACGTTTTTAGATTTAATTTTTTGAAAACAACATAATTTATCAAAATCTTTCTAAACGACTCGAGCCTTGATATTCATATTTCGATATTTGTAAGTTTTGTAATTTGCTTCTAGTTGTAAAAGTAGATAGTTACTTTGTTTCTCCTAAAAGCGTATTATTATACATGTATATATCTGCTTCACTGCCAGGACATAATATTACCAGTGTAAAAAAAACCAGAAAGAGTGATTTTCTGCAGTTAGATAAATAATATTACACCCTTATAGCTCAAATTTCTATTTTTCCTTTAAATCCAAAATTTGTGATTAATTAATTGATTTCTTAACAAATTCCTCTAACCTATGCCTCCATATTGAATTAAGTACGAACTGATATGAAATTCCTTTTATTAGTATACGTACATGTTAAGTAGATTTCGCATTGTACAGAAAAAATGAATGAACGTAAAGTAAATGCATTAGTTGTGTCGATCATTTTAATAACACTATCTATCTACCATATAAATTATCAATGAACTTTATCTAAAGCAAAATATATTACTATATTATTTCGCTTTGATTACAAAATATTAGTATAATATTTGTCACACTTATAGTTTGCGTTATGTACTTCATTTGAACATCGATAACAATTTGAATTATCATTTATTGCGTCAACAAGAATTATCACCAAATGATATTTTCAATATATGCCTGACCGATAATTAGATGTATCAGTTATGTGACCCTGTATGTAAACATCTGTATGTCAATGATTATAACAATATTGTAAGGTCAGAATATTATATGCCCGAGAGTATGATGAACTCTAAGCCGTAATGAAACGGTTCCTCTACTTAAACCCTTAATGGGAATTTGATATCACACTCACTAACACAGTTCTCCATCAAAATCGGATCTTTAAGAAGACCTCATCTGTTATTTTGTAAACACTAAATTACCCGTTATTTTCAACCCATTTTACTCATATACAATTACTAATGGAGCGACAATCCTTTCAGAATGTTATATATTCACACAAACACACGTCGTTGATTGTAAAAGGTTTGACATCTCTTCGATAAAACGACTTATAAATCCTCTCCGAGAATTGTTTATTATATATAAATCAACTTTTCGAGACATCAACAGACGTGAAAGATTTCTGTCTCATAGATTATAAAAGTACGTCCATGTGATACACATGAATAAATATTATCATTTGAGATAAAGTATTTTATGTATATGATATATAACATCCATGTTTGCGCTACTTTTTTGTCTAGTTATTTGCATTATCGTGTAAAGATATACAACCGTTAAAGACAATTGTTTTTGAAAATTACTTCATAGTTTATATTTTTACTATCACTCTCTCGAATTAAAAGAACAAAACATAAAAACGAAAGAAAAAGTTAGGATTTTAAAATAAAATGCAAGGTAAGTAAAAATCATACCATACATTATTTCAGCAGATATAAATAGGCTTTACAATGAAATATAGGTAATAATTTTGTAACAAACACACAATAATATTATTGGTTGCTAGAAACAATTAGCATTAACTGTCAGACATAAAATGCATATATCATCCGTAAATTATATCATTTCAGAATGTTCTTTTACTTACATAACATCACATATATATTTATCTCATTTCTACTTGGTGATGAATTTAAATAAAACAATCATTTTATTGAAAAATAATATGAATCAAAATACTACACTTATGATTCTCACTTGATGAACGAACAGAAACTACTTGAACATGTGGAAAGGATGAAAATTATATAGGTATGAACCGGATATAGGAATAAATCCTTTTAGAAATTGTTTATATGACACTGATATATTTACCTTCAAGTATATCTGTGCTTGCATCATCGCTATCATCCTCTTCGTCATCTTTGTCATCGCCTGCTTCATTACGATAGTCCTCGCCGTGTCCTGTGCCACCAAGAGATGCAAAGTTTACGAAATTGTGTTTAGCAATGGCTTCCGTGTTCAGAGAACTATGTGAGGACAAATATCGGCTGGGTACTCTAAGTGGCCGAAATGCAGAGAAAGTTTGTGCTCGTTCACGATGTCCTTCTGATAAAATGTCTGTGATAAAGAATGATCTCCTCGGCGGACTTACTAAAGGTCCATTTGTGTCATTTAATCTTGTATGTGCTTCTGGAATTTTTGAATCAGACGAAAGTTCCTGTCGGTCAATTATTGATGGTATAGATACACGGTCAGTTTCACCGAGAACGTCACTTGATTTACAAACTCTTTCATTTTCAGAGTCGGATTTGTCAGAAGGACAATCAGCATCATCATTATTTCTAGGCACCGGGGATGAGGATGGTGAACTCACTGCGTCCACTGAAGAGGCCATTCGGTCGCCTTTAATTAGGTTTAATGTCATTTTGATATCTTTTTATCAAATATTATAACAAATACAATAAAAAGAGCGATTAAAAATAACCAAGTAACCAATCAATTGTCAAGAGTTAATTGACATATTGTTGCTACATCTTTGTATCTGTTTATCTGCGTGTTATAAGCCGATATGATTCATATAAGTAAAATGAAGTTAAGTGTAATCCAGATATTAGGTTATAATGGTCCAGTTAGTTTTCCATTGCTTCCATATAGTCTCTTCTGTCGCACTCCATAGGTAGGACGCTATATACCCTCACTTGATCAGTGATAATGCTTCATAAAATTGTGACCACTGTGCGTGAAAGGTTACCTCTTCGTCATCGATTGTCCGGTAGAAAGACTTGACAGATGATGCGAAGACGACAAGAAGTCAGTAGTTATGAAAAATGCACAATGGTCGATGTGTACTCTTCTATACACCGGCTCCAATTACGCGATCTCTGATCTACATCCGTCCGCTGGTCGGGCGAAGTACAATCATCCAGCATTAAGCCGCAGGATTACATGGCCGAGAAGGGCAGGTATTTGTGACCAACGAGAGATTTTCTCTTTCAACCGACTCGGTTTTTTTCTCTTTCTATTATGTCTGTATAATTGTAAACTTTATAAATCGATTTAGCATTTAATTTAATCTTTACCTGGGTCTGGTGTAGCATCAGTGTGTGGTATACAGCCTGGCTGTATCTCTTGACCAATCATAAACGACATTACCATAAGTGGGCGGAGCTATCAACACCCGCGTGTCAACTTGTGAGCGTTGTTATGAATAGTTATATCACATATCGGAAGCAATGAATGTCGCAGCCATAGTTCACTCATCGGGAACAAATTACATGTAACGTTCATTGTTAGCAGCAAACAGATTTATACCATGATAACAAGATTAATTTATAGTTTGATTTATTTAAACAATGACAGAAAAGACTGCTTCTCGAAATGAGAGACGAATTAAATTCCGTTATATGAAGAGCAGGCTGTCACTTCCAGCGCACAAAAAGAGTGTGTTTTGAATAACGGAAATTGCAGAGATTGGAACGAAAGAGATAGTTTTCTAAACCATGTATTATTCAAGGATTGTGCCAGGGTGTTATTTTTATTTTGTTATTATTTTTTTCTAAACTGATGTTTTTCTAAACAGTTGTAAAGCTAACTGTATTTTACCAATATGACTGATAATACCATATTTATATAGTTACAAAAAACAAATATGAATAAATAAGACCTCACCTCAAATGCTAAAAGTTCAGTTCCTAAACAAAGGTTGTATTTCCTATCCAAATATAATGTATACTTACATTTTGCATGCATGAATTTTTATTTTTTAATCTTTCCATTTTATATATTTATGGTTTTTTACTTTTTTATAGAAATTGCATAAACTATGGAACGAGTCATTAAATTACGCTTATGCTTATATTCAATATGCAACTTTAAATTAACGATATTAAAAACAATATTATTCCTGAAAACTTATATTTTAGGAATACCTCAACTGTAGAGACTTAAGACAAATATAGATTTAGAGACTTACATCGTATTTGTTTCCCATTTTAGATATTACTTAGTTATAATGGCTCATCATATACTTATGATATTTATTCAATGTTTTAGAATTATAAAAATGATAATGAATATAAAACAATATATCAAAACTAAATGGTGTACGGATTTATTATATGAAATAGACTAAATATTCTGTACCACATACATAGACTATATATTCTGTACCAAATACATGTACCACCTAATCAGTATCCTTGATACTTAGGTTTCAGTGATACCAAATTGGGTCAGATACACCACGCTAGGCAGAAAATGGAGTGAAATGCTCGAAAGCTGTATTTGTTATTTTTAAAAGTTTAATAGAAAGACCTATGTTTACTTGTAAATTGAATATAATGGGAAAATCACATATTTTTCGATGTAACATGTTCAACAAACATCAAATAAAATATTCACTATAAGCTACACAGTCTTAATATTACTTTTGAATAAAGTGTTGTTAGACGAGAAAAAATGCTGTTATATTATCATGTGTTGTGAGTTTCATCGTCCTCTTTAAAACATTGGTTTTAACAATATATCCAAAAATACCACATCATCAAATTTACTGTTGTCACTAGAAATATCCACTCATAATTATCTTCTTGTATTGACAATATTGCGTGCGAAGATATAAATTATAAAGCAAGTATAGTATATGTATATCTGTATGAAAAAAATGATAAAAACCTCAAGACTGTCACGAAGACTGTCTGTCTTGCGGTATATTTATAGTATATTATACTTGAATAAAGTTATATTATTCTGAACCGATTTTCATGGAATTCTATACATATTTTTCTGTAATTTATCTTCGCAGTTTTATCGTCTTTCAAAACACCCTCTGTTTATCTGAAATCAATACAGGACCATTGGATATGCTGATGTATTCGTGTGTAGTGAAATATTGCTCATGACCCATAAAATATACACAATCTGTAAATATGCACTGCACAACAAAACATTCCAAATATACGTTCTATCATGATCACTGGCGGCATATAACATCACTGACATTTGGACTAACCTTGATCCAAGAAGAAAATCTAATCAGGAAACAAAATAGTTAATTGTGTTAAGAAAACAACGCTAATCAGTGTGGAGAAAACATTATATTTTATAGATGTTCCTTATAGCTGAAAGGTTTTTAACGGAATGCACTTTACTCTTGCAACAGAGAGTGTCTTAAATAACTTAACAATGATGTTTTTATAGATCCAAATAATTATTCAAATAACAATATCTTGTTTTTTGTTTCTGTGTAATTAAGCGAATTAAAAGACATAACCTGAAATAAGTTAAAATATTCTCATACAGGCGACATTTATTATGGATATATCGGACACATTACACAACATTGCCGAACACATAGATATATGTATAAAACATTTTATCGATTAATTCCCCGTTAACCGGTAGATTGATTTTTTTATCCTTAGCTGGGGATATCCAAGTTCATAAGAAAGAAGGTAAATACATCTATTGACGTGGTTGGATATTAGAAAAATACAATTTGATTAATAAATTGTTAACGTTACTATAAAATGCAATGTTCAACCTCATGTATTTGTAGACGTAAGAGTTATGATGAAACTATCTAAAACATATGATTTTCAAATCCGATAGTCAAGAACAACATAATTGGGGTTTCTGGAATTAAACTGATGTGATGCCTGACTTAAATTGAGTTTGTGACGCCAAAATTCGATAGCACATATATTTTAACTGACTTATTCCCCATTTTAGTTCAAAATGATTCATTGTACATTTTAGACAGTTAAACGTTACCTAGATACATACATAATGTAATTTTTTTTTCTTAAGCACATTCTCGGGTATTTTCGTAACCAGAACAATGAGTGATAAATCTATTCATATCAAATGTATAAATCATTTATATTTTATAAAAAATATAAATGTCGTTTGGAAAATTAATTTGGAAAAATAAACAACAGATCTATCTCGATGATAGTGTTCCGAAAGATTGGGCGTCCTCTGCAACCTAAAGGACAACCGCTCTACAAGTCTTGTTCAAAGCTGGGCTAAGTTATAAATCCTACCAATTTAAATTGAATGTTCTTTAAAGATTGTGACAGCCATCTAATGTACAAAACACTTGTGTATTTACATTTGACCTGCGAAAATTGCAATTATCAAAATACAGGCTTTGTAAATTGCACACTTACATACACTTAGACGTGCATCACAAGATCTTAATGAATCACAATTTACCACGATTGATCGCTCACAGCATTTTCTGACGTCTTAAATTACTTATGGTTGTGTTGATAAATCGGAATCCAAGTCTTATCTAAGCTTCGGCTCAACGTATTTGACTTGTTCGTGTAATAGCTGATTCGCGTGTCAGTTTGTACTTCGGGTTTAGTCAAAATGCTCCAAGTTACAAACATGTTGCAGAAACCAATGTATTATGCAAATCACTGGGAGTCGCCTCATCTAAAATCCTAATTTGCTTACATTCCTAAAGATAACGTAATGACTGTACATATCGAATGATATCTACCGATTTTCTACCTTGTGTTTTTTGCGTAGATACGGCGCTCTATTTGTGGAAGGAAAAAAAACACCTCGACATTTCCTAGAAGTTTTAGAACGAAATGCACGCTAGTTATTCTTACTTCAAATCAATTGGTTCTCGGACGGAAATTGACACCTCTTCCAATGGAGTTTCCAGCAATTGCAATTCTATATACTTTGGAATTTTCAATCAGAGCTTCGCTTTGAAGCAGTTCACAGTGTAAAGTAGATACTTCAGGACATAAAAACGTATGTTATTGTTATATCATCCTCAATTACCCAAATACATCCGTTTCGCCATTCATATTTAAATCATGTTCATTCCAGTTAAACAGAATCGAATTATTTAGTTTTAACAATATTTTATTCCCTTACACGCTCATATACAATTTAATACAAATAAATTTAAACCTAGGATTCGAAAACAAGCTAATGACTTATATCAATTCTTTTCCGAACGAATTATGTGAACCAAGCATGTTTTTTTTATATGACATCCTTTAATGAGCGTATTTTTCTTGGGAAAAACTATTGTTGAAAAACGACAAGCCAATATTTATATTATCAGCAATATAGGATTAGAATGATTTCAAGATAGTATTTTCCTATTTCATTCGAAGTAAAATATTTTTGTTTATGTAATTGGGTTAAATGAAAAGAAAATGCATCAAAATAAATGAAATGGACTCATTTTTCTCAATAGCTGCTGACTGTTGGTAGTAACGACTTTTTCCACATATAAAAGGATAATCATGTATTCATTTAAACCTAAACGTGTTTCATAACTCAAATCTTTAATAGCAAAAGTTTCAGTCGGTATTAAATTACGTCATTAAAAGCTATCATTATAAGTGAATATATAATTATTCATTAAACAATTTCCTTTTAAAACGAATGTAATTATTAAAATGCAAATTACATAACAATGTTCCATTTATTTACAATTTGAACGGAAACGCCATTTTCATATGGTTGATTATAGATGAATGAGCGTCAGAATGACTAGGTTTAAGTCCTCTCAGGAGTAATTTTCTCTGAAAGTTCATATTCTATACCAAGTAATGTACATGCAGATTTACGTGTGTCAGTTACATAATGTTTCCTGTCTCATTCACAGCCGATAGTCGTGCTGAAATTTCGAAATGATGTTTGAAATATGGAATTATTTTCCATTATATATTTTAAAAGCGAACCAATTTCCTTTTCTAGAAATCATAATGTAACTGTATCAATAAAGTTTTATTCAGAATATCAGTAGCATTATATACATGTTTTTGCTTTGAAAATGGTATTCACATTCTAAAATTGTGTTTCTAAGATAAAAAATCGATCAGACATCCTTCGTGTATAGAGTTCCTCCTTAGTCCGTGTATTTGACCTTCTCTGTAGAATATTTTTGTCATCCTTGGTAACAAAATTGTTCTCTCCTCATTAAATTAATGATTTAATGTACATTAGAATTGTTATGTGTCTAACCTGTAATATTAATATATTATGCCTACTATTTGTCAATATCAATAAATCCACAATTAAATAGTAAAATATAAAAATCGGCCATGTATATCTCTATAAATGTGTTTTTATCATTTTCATGTTTGAAATATTGCATAAAAAGGATAATTTATATTTGAGATGCCATGCTAATTATTTATACAAAATTTGATTAATATTTTGCGTGAAAAAAAGTTCCGTACTGCTCTTTATCATAAATTAACAGATGCCTGTTTTAATTGCATTAATACATCATGGTTGCTTTAACTTGCATTGCTTTATCCTGCTCATTAATTAAATAAAAAGAATACGTATGTATGACCTTATGACAGCGATTTAAAAATCAAAATGAAATTTATTTGAAATAGAAAATACTCATGACTTTAGGAAATTATGAACTTGAAGGAATCAAATTATTTGAGAAAAAAGAAAGAAAAGAGTAGTGGTATGGCGAGAAAATGTACCACTTATTTGTATTCACAAACTGGACCAATCATGTAACACATAATTTGAATGGTGTTAGTGGATAGCGATATAAAGCATAATCAAAACTATCGCAAGCAAATGGCTTCGATAATAATATCCACCATCGCACAACGACATGTGCAAGAGGAAATTTCATAAATAAAATATTAAGATGAACAAAAAGTATCAAACGGGTTGGCGTCCTTTGCAGACAGTTACAGTAGTCAAGCAGTGTATAATTAAGGGGCACTGCTAAAATTACTACTGACCAGGTGTAAATGGTTTCATTTTTGAGAGTCATTATTGACAATTATACATGTTCATTTGAAATTTGATACTTCAAGTAAAACGTGGGTCCTTGAAGTATCCTAGCGATGAGGGAGGAGATAAAGTATCACATGACCGAAGGGTCTCACCCAATTGACATTGATTGTGGTAAGCACTCGAAAACATGGTGTAGGTGTTTCGCCCCTCCTTTTATAGAGAGCTCCTATTGTTGTAGGAATCCGGGTTTTAATACCTCGACCATATGTTTGCGGTGAGGTACCTAATTTGGAACAGATCATCACTAGTATAAATCGGATTTGGTTTTTTTATTAACCCGATAGTTATCCTGCTATTGTGTACTTTATGCTGACTTTAATGCTCGTTTTTATCCCATCACTACCCTTGAATACAGTGCTGAAAGAAAATTACATTTGAATTGACATCGCTATTTGTAAGAAAGCGGGGTCGAATTAATATTAGAGAGAGTTTTATAGAACATTTATTAAGTTCCGCGGAGGATATTAGTGTCTCGTGAATAGATTCTACCCGGGATACATTGAACCATGTATTATGGAATATTTACTAGTCCCTCGCATACATTATTTATATATTAAATGCATTTTTGAGAGATGAACAAACTGGGCTAGTAAAGGCGGAATGTCAAAATGCTATTTACTCAAATGGAGGTAATATGGTATAAAATGTAAAACAAGTTCTTTCTTCGACTGCCTTTGTAGGAGCAGTGCCACTCGGTGCAAAGATCGGGTGTAGAACGTCGTTTGAATTTTAAGTACGTTCGCTCTTTCATATAACACGGGCTAACCAGTGATACACAGTTCGAATGACGCATGACTTCAGTGCAAATTTAAGTGATACCTTTATGATTAAGAGGCCCGTTTTCCCACACGGTTTATAATATACCGTCATTGACAAATCATGCCAATTGGAATCACTAACAAAGATTCTCACCTGTCCTTACTTGACGATCATATACTTGTATGGAGCAGTCTCTCGATGTAACACATTGAAACCATTCTCATGAATATGTAGCAATGTAAATAAAAGTTTGCTAAATGAATAATCATAATAATTTTAGCGTAAAAAATGCAGCACATTTTGATTATTTGATACTTGAATATAATGCATATAATATCAGCAATGCCTTTTAGTTAGAAGTTGTAGCATATCCTTACCAAATAATTCAATACAAATAAGTAACAGGTTATGGTACTCTCACGAAAACCTTAAAAAAACGTTTGATTTACCAAAAAAGCGTTAAGAGTATGAAATATTTTTTAAGGATAGTTAAAAACGAATAGACAAAATCATATGCCAATAATATGTATTGTACAACGAACAAGGAACTGTGAAAAACTTCATCAGGCGAGAATCGATGTTGCTATTGAAATTATCATATTTAATCATTTTATTTGATATTAATGTCTTTCAAAGAACAGGTTGCATTGTAATATTACACAATTGTACAATATTGGTAGAAATCTGCAATAGTCCGTCACGACATGGACGTTAATGAAACGAAACACATCCAATTAATTTTGACATTAGACCTAACCTAAGATAGCCATATGATGAAAACACGCCCAAGTGAGCATCAAACAACAAGTCGACTTTGTAGAATACAGACAACATATGCCACATTAACTATTCTACTCATTGATCATCACAAAAAGACATAAACTGCTATCAAATAAATGAAGCCATCAGTCCTCGCCAATCTCCCAGCGCGATACCAAAATCCGCACTCGTCTCTATCTCATCCAGGAGAAATATCATGATTAATTAGTGTTTAAACCGTCAAACTGGAGTCTTTTATATTACATTATATCGCTCACAGCAGGTAAGACTACGAGGCAGGTATAGACAAGGACCAGTAATACACTCCCGTTTTTCCCTGGTGGAAACAGTTTTACTTTGTTCTTCGATAAACATTCACAATGAAAGATTACAACCAATTTCAATTACTTCCCTTAGCAACAATGACGGTTTCGTTTTCACCTCATCTGGATGATCGTATGGATGATCGTGTCTGGTGCTAAAATCTCTCGGGATTATGAGGTTCTTTTTTTCGAAAACATTATTTAATAGCAATGACTTTATTACACGAAACAAATATCACCAACAATAGGAACATCAGATATTACAATAATGATTATTTATCTAAAAACGTGATGTTTTCATCTTCTGTTGACATTCACACATTACCGCAGACAAACCAAGAAAGTGTGTTCATCGATGTAAAGCAACTGACGGACAAATATTGTTTTGTGACATGGGTTGTTCACAAGGTTAGTTTAAAAGTATGTATGTAGATGATTTTCCTCATATATTACACATTGTTTTCATTCCACCTTTAATTAGTCAAATTGATAAATTATTACAATTTGTGTGTTGGATTAATTAACGTCCTATTAACAGCCAGGGTCATGTTTTGGGAGACTGTGGTATATTCGTGTTGTGTCATCATGTCAATAATTGCAATAATTCCAGACTAAGTTGTGTTCGTATGATTAGATCAACGATAAAATATCCAAAAGGAAACAAAATAAGAAAAAAATAACAAAGGATCTCTTACAATTCTACACTGCTTTATACAGACTGTCTATGACGTTTTTCCTTTCTTTCTCTCCCTCTCATTGCATTCATTTGTATTACCTTACAACTGTGAATACTAGAATGCCTTCATTTAATAATTGTAAAAGCTCAAATGTTAACGTTAATTTGATTAAACTGTAAAATTTTGATTTTTATGGAAAAAAGTTTGTTTTCAAACGTACATTGAAATGTTCAAATAAAAACGAAGTGAATCTATAAATACCACCTTATATATCATATTCGTACCATTATTTGACAAGAGAAGAGGTGCTGTAATTTGCTGTGATTTTTGTCTTTTGTTTGACAATAAATTATTTTCACTTTTTTTTCTCTCTTTTATTTCCGCGGAAACATAAAGGTTTATAGTATTAAACAAAACTATTTCAGTGCGTAGCATATCATTATCACATTTATGGATTAGTATTTTTCTTCCGTTACAATTGCTTCTTACTTTACGCCATTATCATTTTAAAGTTTCAATATGTAAAATTTACATCAGACATCCGCACAGAAATCATTCATCATCTTTATTCACTCATTCATCATCATTATCATCATACATATACGGTACCCACTCAATAAACAACGGCATTCAGTAATCATCATATCCCACAGTAGCAAGATATATATTATCATTTAAAAGTTTGAGCTTATTATTTTACTTCAAGATACCAATATCAAAATAATCAATTGCGAACAAATCTATGTCACTATGCCCTATATGAATTGAATTACTGCTTGCGCGAAAAAAAATTACTGCTTTTATAATTTATGTACTTTTGTGTTTTAAGAATTAGACATTTATATTCTGTATATACACGATTCAACATCAATTATTGTTCAAATGATGAGTATCGTTATGCTTTGTTGACGGTGAAGAATCTTTAAAATTTAACAAAACAATTAAAATTGATAATTTGCTGAAACTACTTAGATCATAATCGTACAAGACCATTTGAACTTGAATTTATGGCTGGAAAATATGGCAAAACCTGATATCTGGAGCGTGAACATTAAAACTGAAAATAAAAGCGAATATTTCAAGTGAGAGCATACAAAAATCATTATTAAAGTTGTCACGGATTAATATTGAATTTTTCCCCTTTTATTAGTGTAAGACACAAGGTAGGAAATATGTAGGATTTCACTAAGATTACGGCGCTCGCACAATTGTTAGGACTGAGTGAAAGACTTCATTGTCCATGGAGGCGGACGCCGACCCTGGAAGCTTGGTATTCTTATAACCATGCTCTAAAATATTAATGTTGTTTTCCTAGCCACCCTCGTCAATATCAGGATGGTGTTTATTACCCTCATGTCATTACCGAATGGAAGGTGTTTCTCATTAGATTTTAGCCCAAACACTAAACCAGCCATTAGGAGCATTACTGCAAAGCAGGTAAAATTTAACATATATATATGTAGTATGACTGTGACTAATTTTGACAACGTAAGAAATATGATGCAAACTTGGGTATGAAGTAAAAGAGTTAAGCTCACAAAAACTTCCAATAAGATGTAAGTGTAAGTTAGCGTGACAGAGCGTGTGTATTTTCCTTTCATCTAAATCATATTTCACACTGATACTATCTGTGGTCTCTAGGTGTTTTTTCTAACTCCCTTGCATGCGCCGTTCGTTGTATTCCTACACCCGAAACAGTTTCCATTATTTATGCACGTGCATGTTGAGATGCTATTGAGCTCTTCCAAACTTCTGTGATTAAAGAGTGAAGAAAATTAACACCTTCAATCGGAATAATGTATTAGACTTAAGCTTTTCTTTTCGCAGTCTTTAAATTCCACTAAGATATGTGTTTCTTTGAAATGTAGCAATCAAGCATCAAAGACTGTTCAAAGCGAAATTTGCCTTTCGTTAATATACTGCAGAGCGCATCTCATATATTATTTATAGACTAATATCATAAAAGGATATCGGCAAATGGAAATAGACTTTTATTACGTAAAAATATTTATATATATGAGAAATAAAAAAAAAATTAAAAAAAAACCACAAGTTTATAAAGAAGACTATCAAACAACCTAAACAGAGGAAAACATATCAACTGGCGCTGAGAAAAGTATAAGCAGATGCTTGAGATTATAGAAATATGCCATATGTTTTTCATGTGGCAGAAATATACGCATGTACTAGGCATTAAAAATGTTTTCACGCTGGACATTGAACAAATAATTAAATCACATGCGTCAAATAATTTGTTTGTGTGAACATATTCTGTAGAAACAACATTTACAGTGTAAAACAAGCATAAAACATGTATCAGCAATAAAAAAATATAAAAATCACCTTAAATTACAAATGAAATAGGACAAAATGACACAACTTGGTAAATATTAAGAGTTGTTTTCCCCCTGCGTATGTTTGGTACAAATGCAATGTTGACATGGTTTTAATAGAACACTTGTTATGAGAAGGCGTTTTATTTTAAACATAAAACAATGAGTGGGCCATTGACGTTTTAACTTTAGATTCTAACTGCCGTCTTGCGAGAAATAGTTGTTCGAATACAAATGACTCAAGTTGCGTACAATATATCCGCATTTGTCACAGGTACTGAAAATCTTCAACGAAACACGAAAGTTGGCCATTACAAAAGCAATTAGCTAGGTCGATGTTGCAGATCTATTGGAATTATGTTTGTAATATTTTTAGAATTCTCAAACATAATTTCTGTTTAATTAATGCAAATGTAGTTGCGAGATTTCTGTCTGTGATATTGTCTATGACAGAGTAGACTTGGTATTTATCTGAACGTGACGAGATATCTGTCTGTGACAGTGACGGGATGACAGTGACGTGATATGAAATATATCTTGAATCTTATCTCATTGACTGTGTAACAGTTTTTTTTTTCAATGATGAGGAACTTGTTTTGACAATAAAGAGTTATACACTTATGAAATGTATCCTTTTGTCTTATCTCCAAAAACACTGTATAGAGCTCGCTTTTTTACTTTTTCATGCTGAAATTATTAATGACGTTTCATGTACATTATGTGATCATTATAGAGTTATTTATTGAACATATAAAGATGTTTCAAACATTGCGTAAGTCAGAAGGTAATTCTGACCCTAAATTGTGAAAGTATCGGCTTGGATTATCTTTGTCGCAAGCTGTGGATACATTGGTCGCTGTGTTACGTTTAGGCGGATACAGAGCCAGACGGTTTCGCTTAATATATGCTAACAGCTTGTTTTGCGTTAGAGAGCATTAGCGACAATTTCATCAGCCGGGAGACCAATTTATGCTTTGACTAGTTATTACTTTAATCGCTTTGACAAGGCTTTCGATTCATTTGATTTTGAAAATTGGCATTTTCTCAGATTTTGTGTAAATGGAACAGGTTTCTTGTCTTTTTAGTAGAAAGTCAACACTCGCTAGTAATTGAGTTGACAATACAAATTCGATAAGGGGGAAATAATAGCGCAATAATTATACCGCATTTGCTTGGCTGCTTCTACGAGTGTGTGTTAACCAAACATTTTCCAAGTACTTGGAGACAAAAGACGGATAGCTCATGTAATGTGACAAATATCGCGATTGAATTAGTTCCCGTAATTGCTAAAGGAAGGATTCCATCCGCCATGTCAAATCTCGTTAAATCTCGCTGGCTCGAGAATAGCATTGTGTGGCTGTGAAGCGATCGCTAAATGCGGTATTTGTAGCAACTTTACGTCAGGATCTAGTCAGAAGAAAGAAAAAAATCAATACATGATACCAGTTTCTGGATTATTACCATCCATAGATTGACGATTTATAACGCAACAAACATTAATTAAATGGTGGATATTGTCACTCTATTTACATGTACTTTGGTTAATTATTATACTTCATCATTTGTGTAGCTTTTTCACCTATGTGCTTTTATAATTTGATACATGTAATTAAACAGTCTGGCATATACTGGTGCCAAAATATATAACTTTTTGGTCATAAGTTCGACATCAAACACGTCTGTCCTTTCCTGTCTGTGGGTCGATGTGTTTCTTTGGTAATCTGCCTTCGTACAGTATTATGCATATACGGTCCTGCCAGTCGCAGTGTGATATGGAGGTATATTTAAATGAAAGTGTAATATCTCCAGGGTAAATAAGCCTTCATATCACTGGAAACATAAATTGCGTATTATACGGAAAATTCGCGATTCGCTATTTTTGGGTAAATTTTATTTCAATTCAGGATACGTAAAAATCATCGTTTTACGCTTACAACACAAGCGTTTGTAAACTATTCCACCCCATTTTCTCGCTACAGTAATCCACATAGTGCCCCACCTGGGAGACAGGTGACTCGTATCACATATAACATTACAAGTTGTGTCACACAACGCGAACCATTAACATTTTAAATACATATTCTTGTAACCTTTCCACAAAGACCGATTGGCGTGGCTCGATTTATACCGACCAGCGTGTCCGGCGTGAGTCCGTAGATTCCCTGCTAACTGTTGTACCAAAAACATGCGGGTTCCATTAACTCGACTTATTATCCCACCCCTATAAGCTTCACCAAGTTACGAAATATCAATTTCCGCAATTAATGCGATACCAGTATTCCGTAAATATCTCATTAGCCATCCGTGTTATATTATATAAAGAACTTGTTGTTTGACAGATTTCGTAGCAGCTAAAGCGAATTTATATTTGATAGGTATATTTTGTAGAAGTGTTAGCGTCATTGATACAAATTGATAGCAACCCTTTTACTTTTCAATTTCACGGCAATTGCGCCTATTTAGGGAGAAAGAGGCCCCGACGAGAGCTTTAATAGTAGAATTACGATATCAATTGTGTAGATAATACCACTGCCTGAGGTAAGCCCCATCTGAAATCGACATCGCAGGGGGTAAATCGGCGCTACCGGAATAGGCCAATTGCGCACGCAGAGATGTTTTGAACATGCGCGCTGGACCCTGAAAGTACCCGGGTTAGCAATTTATTGACGGCGCAAATAACAAAGGTGCACGTGGAAGGATAAGAGAATTGTCGTTCCGCGGAATTATTCCGTCAATACGGGCCACCCTGATTCCATTTGTAGCCACGATTACAATAATCCTGCTGACAATATTATTTTATGATTACTGTGGCTCCTGTTTAATACATGGCTATAGTGTGGTATAATGATATAGTTTGCGTTTACAATGTCTTAATTAACGTCTATTGATATTAATTATAATTTTTTATTAAATAATAATCGTAAATTAAAGTCTGGTAAACTGAGAAATAGCGTCGGAACATATATATATACAGCGTAAGAGCTAAAAAATGTTTTTATTGTAGTCACATGTGTTTATAGTAGATGTAAGATCATTTAGAATTATACAGTCAACCCTGTCTAAAAAGACCAACCGAGGGACAGATGATAAAATTGTCTTAAGAGACAGGTGGTCATTATACACAGGTTTAATTGTGTTAAATTTGGTCCTTTTGGAACCTAGAAAAGTGATCTAATTAAGCAGGTGGTCTTTAAAGAGAGTTTTGCCCCTATTAACCATAACATTTATACACACAAACTTTTCTAGATAAAATTGATACGAGACGTTTTATGTCCATAAACATATCTTTAATTTATGATTCATAAACAATCTGAAAACAATAAGTAATAATAATTATCATGCAAAAACTAAGTAGGACAGAAATCAAGCAGACCTGACTTGTAACTTACCATTTGCAATACAACCTCTCGATACTAAACGTGCATCCTCTACTCCATTTAAACTGTTTGGGTTAGACTAGTAATCATAGAGTGCATATTTGTTATATATTATGAAATATAATGCCTTTTAATCACTGAATATTTTCAGTAATTAAGAAAGTGTGATTCAGTTTTTCTTTTAGAAGACAAAATGAAAATTAGATAAGAAAAAAACCGGCAAAAAAGACAAATTTTTAGATGCTGAATAAATATCTCAAATGCTTATATAGAAGCTTAATTGCTTAACATTTAATTCTAACACAAAAAATGAACCATGCGAAGACATTTTTTTTTAATTCTTATTATTCTTTTCTTATTGTTGGCGGTATGTGTGGTAGCAGGTTTTCATGTGTGTGAAAGTTTAGGAAAACGGTGAAAATATGTGAATGGAGTAAGGGCTTTAGATCTGTGACACGCTCACTGTACATGCTCTTCTTGTTGGAAGGGAGGCAACCTCAATTAACATCAAAGAGTTCGATTATTATTGACCAAAAGCTTATCTCTCTTCCATTAATTTGTGATTTTTTTTGTTAATCTGATTATTGTATGTCTTTTATTACCAAAACCCTAAGCTCAAATATGTTGGACTTAGTTATTTGTAAGCAAATATTATTCAATTTAATCTTGTCTTTAAACTACAGTACACTAGGCGATGGTTAATTTTTATAAAATGTGGTGTACATATTTAAACACGTATTAGATTTGAAACTTACATTTGTACTTATTAATGACTGAAAATTATATTGATTATATTTATTTGGTACCACAAAGGAAGCAGAAAAGCAAGGATCGCATAAAAATACAATATATAACATGTCGCCATCGATATCATATTAATCTTAGTGTTAATGCTATCAGTTACATTCAAATACGGTGTTTGATGTTGTGCATCTGAATGAATGCAGTACACAACCATACTTGGAGTTTTTATAAGTAAGCCCTACATTAGACAGAAATAAAGCAAATGCATCCTAACCTGTATTATTTTGAAAATTCAAAGCGAAAAGAGAAGGTAGACAAAACGGTAAAGGGGAATAACTATGAATGCCTTAAACGTTGTGCTCATCGATCATTCTATTGGAAAACGCATTTGAAACGAGTGAATAAAATGACAACATTAGTGTATATAATATAGGACACAATACAACATTGCCCTATAGGTAGGGCGTTAGAATAATCGTAAAAGGCGACTAAATTTAGAATCTTATCTTTTCTATTCTTCTTACTTAACATTCATCTTCCTAACGTCTCCATTGACACCGCCTCACTTTTGACATTTTGTTGAGCGCCCGCCCCCGTGAGGTAGGCTCTGGATTCTGTCCCCGGCCAAGACACATCTACCTTGAAAGTCTATAAAGGTGGTAGTTTCTGCTCCTTAGACGACTGGTTCGCCCGTTGTCAGTAAAATGTGACCGAATAGGATGTGTTGCTTGGTGTCTTCGGTGGCATGCTTCAGTGATACAGCTCTTTAAAAAGGGCAAGAGTTCCACTATACAAGAAGACATTACATACCGCAGTCTCCCAAAACACCGACCACACACTTCATACACACTACACACCGCATACATAGGAGGCCGTCTTTAGTCTTTACATGACCCTAGCTGTTAATAGGACGTTAATTAGTCAAGCAAACAAACTATGAAACATGGAATGCAATGGAAATAACAAAAAAAATCAAATGATTATCTTTAAATATATACGGCAGAAAAGTAACCAAAATGATAAAAGTGAACAGTATTTATAACATACATCTTCAGGATATTCTAATTCGGATTCAATAATATATCATTTAAAAATGGATGAAAACGGACCCTGCTGAACAGAATTTCTTAAATCATATAAAACCCCAAAACAATTTCAGGCAAGCAGGGTGCTGTTTTTGACACTATTAATTTGCCATATAAAACAAGACTTAGATGTAGAATGTTTTACTTGAGCGGAGACGATTTGAAAAGGACGGCGTGTCCTGCATGTAACATGTTGTGTATAGTGCGTGCTGGTGTCCCATTGGAATATACTATATGTCCGTGTTGTGTTTTCTTGTCCATATTAGTATGAGTTATTGTGTTACCTCACTGAAGCTGTGTGCCAAAGATACAGAACAAGGACATAGTCTTTCAGATCCCCCGCCAATGGAGATATCAAAGCTGAAGTAAGTTTGATTGTGGAGACTTATGTGTATGAAAAAAAAACAGGAAAAAGGAAGTTGAGCTAAAGAAAGATGGAGTATAATTCAAGTAAAGCGGGGCTGCAATTGTTGAATCAGGTATACAGCCTTGACATTTATATTAGACTATATACACAAAGATGGGTGGAGTTTTGCAAAGTAACATTTACCATTTACCATGATATTTTCAGCAATGTTTCCATGGTAACGGAAAAAGTGCAAAAAAATGAAAACCTAAAAATAGCAAAAGGTACAATAGACCATAAAAAGAATGTGTCTATGAAGTTTCGTGGAAATATCTCTGCTGGTTTTAGAGTTATGCTCCGGAAATGAACCTGCTACAAAAATATGATATTTTCAGCAATGTTTCTATGGTTACAGAAAAAAGCACAAAAAGAGAAAACCTTAAAATAGCAAAAGGCACTACTAGACCATAAGACCAATGTGTCCATGAAGTTTCGTGGAAATATCTCAACCAGTTTTCCAGTTATGCTGCGGAAACGAACCTGGTACAAAAATATGATATTTTCAGCAATGTTTCCATGGTTACGGAAAAAATCCAAAAACTGAAAACCTAAAAATAGCAAAAGGCACTACTAGACCATAAGACCAATGTGTGTATGGAGTTTCGTGGAAATATCTCTACTGGTTTTAGAGTTATGCTCCGGAAACCATTCGTACGGACGGACGGACGGGCGGAACCCATTTGTATATCCCCCGCCAACTTCGTTGGGCGGGGGATAACAACACACCCCAACCTAAAGGGGTCGACCCATTCCCTTCATACGTCTGTGAATGTCTTCTGCATGTTTTTGGACTGCGGTATATACCTTTTTGTGTAATAAAGGAACGATTACCTTATGTAGGGGTATAATCAACTGAAGCATGTCTCCAAAGTCGCCAAAGAACCCCACTTCACACAATTATACTGAAAACGGGCAAACCAGTCGTCACATTTCCTATATACTGAGCGCTTAACAGGAAAAGAAACTACCATTTTATAGCCTATGATGTGTCTCGGCCAGGGGAATGTGAATTAACACAGAACATTCATCACAAGTGAGTGGTCAACTGGAAGTCAAACAGTAAGGCAGTCTTAAGGTTGACGTACGGAAGAAGATCATTAAGGAAAAAAACAGAAAACGATATATAGGGAACAACCAACTGAATAAAGAAAAGACCTTCGAAATGGCCCCTGTGTATGCAAGATTGAGTCAAGGATAGACATTTAACCCGGCCGCTGAATGGCTGGCTAATTATGAATTTCAAAAGTAAATATGTTTTCTGACAGGTAATTATTCCTAAATAACCATGATATGAATTTGGAAATTCAAAATGAGATATAGGTTCAAAATATCAAGTTTGATAATGAATAGGTAAAAACATTAGAATTTCAGGATTTTTTAGAGCAAAATGCGAATGATTTCAATATAGCTACCCTGGTTGGAGTTTGAGCAGAAGGACCCAAACTTTTTTTCTATCTAGTGTTATATGAGAATCTAGACTTTAATTATAGAACACAATAGGTAACTAATATTCCCTTGTTTTAATAATACAGTACAAAACTTTAACAAAGTTTAACACTGTGGTCTATGTAAAATTATTTAGTTGGTTGTTCTCTAAAGACCGTAAATTTAGTCGCCTTTTACGATCATGCAGCATGGGTAGAAGGAAAATTTATAACGCCCTACCTGCTAGGTTAATCATCAGTATCCCTATTTGGTAGGGTTTGTTTTACCCCTATAATTAGTGTTATGTAGGTGTAAAGATATTGGTGGTACCTGATTCCTATTAGCGTATCCCCATCTCTCTCTTTTTCGTTCTTCCTTCACTCTCTGTCTCAAATACATCTTTATATATTATGTATATCTTATCTTGTAAATGCCATCTTGTCTATATAATTTGAATGTTTTATTTTTTTGGGAACGGGCTTTATATAAGTTGAACAACTTGTGCCCAATCCCATTGCACATTTTGCAATAAAATATGTTTAAATCAAATCCATCGTATTAGAGAATTCAGCTATTTTAATTGACCTGCCATACAGGTTTCGTCATTGAAATAGCCAATTATACTGTTGACGAATCGAAGATGTAAAAGATTGACACGACAAGAATTATGATATACTTTGGCGTTTGTTCCCTAGACTTACTACAGCTTGTAAGAAACTAAAATATCTCTACGATAGGTAAGTGCTGAATATTCGATAAGAGAGACGACGTAATGAGAGCGAATAGGATGTGTTTCCTTGGTGTCCTTGATACTATGGGTAAGTATAGAAAGTAGTCTATATTCACCCGCTATTACAATACCAAAAGGATTCCCAATTATATACTACATCGTTCTCTCTGCATACTAATGGATTGAAATGTACAATTACTAACACATATGTGCATATCTGAAGCGTACGTCGCTCTTTTAGTTACAATGTGCATTGGTTCTTATTTGTTATAGGAGAGAAGACGTGTGAGAAGTGCAACGTGTGTGCTTTAAGCGGCTGTGATATAGTCGTGTTGTATCTTCTAGTATAGTGCTCTTTATATAGTGATATATCACTGATGCATGCCGTCGATAGCACCAAGCAAATGTGGGACAGGGGACAGAACCCAGATACTACCTCACAGAGGCGACCGTCAACCGAATACCAAAAGTGGGGTGTTGTCAAGGGAAACGTTAGGAAGAAGAAAGTCAGTAAGAAAAGAAGATAAAAAATATACGATGGCAATTGAGGTAGGGCGTAAGAATTTTTCTATTGCATGATCGTAAAAGGCGACTGAATTAGAAATTTCATCTCTTCGTACCTTACTTCTTCTTATCGTCTCCCTTGACACCACCACACTTTTGGCCTTTGGTTGAGCATTCTATGGGTTCTGTCCCCTGACCGAGACTCACCATAGTCTATTATAGCGGTAAGTTCTGTTCCTGCCTAGCGCTCAGCATAAAGGAAGTGGGACGTCTGGTTCGCCTGTCAGTATAATTTGACCGGGTGGGATATGTTGTTTGGTGTCTTCGGCGGCATGCTTCAGTGATATAGCACTATAAAAAGGACAAGAGTTCTACTATAGAAGATGACAACACGAATATACCGCAGTCTACCAAAACACGCACCACGCACTTCATACACGCAACACATCGCATACACGGGAGGCCGTCCTTACATGGTCCTGACTGTTAATAGGACTTTAAATAAAATAAACAGACAAGAAAAGATATGATCCTAAGTTTAGTTGCCGTTTACGATCTATACAATAGGGGCAGCAGGTACGATTCTATCGCCCTACCTGCAGGGCCAAAAACAAAACAAACAATATGACAGGTTTTATATATACTGAGCGCCATTGTATTGAAAACGCAACACATTTTGATTGAATATTTTTCAATTAAATTTTTTGTTCATATCAAACAAATTAATAATGTAAAATTTTGAGCACCTTACCTATGTGTACAATAATGATTTGCATGACTGAACTTGCTCTCGGGCCGTTAAGCGGTCGAATGTTGAAAAAGTACCTATCTGCACGTGCACTTGGTATCAATGCGCGCTTGGTCTACCCATTACACGTGGACAGTCCTTGTGAATAGGAATTTTCCACATTCAGATTTTGAAAATGCCGTTTAGTTTGGAAAAAAATGCCACGACTTACGGATACCCAGCGTCACGAAGTTAGGGGTATGTTGGCAGGCGGTCTTCCACGGCGTGAAATTGCGCGTAGAAAGGGATGTTCGCCTTCTACTTTCAAACGGGTTCTCTGAACGAGTGACGTCGGATCGACAGGATCGTTACATCCGGGTCACCCATCTCCGTGACTGCTCCCAAACTGCCTCCAAAACGGCCAGAACAACGATAGGTATCAATGAAAGACAAATTTCGGTTTCTACTGTCCGCCGACGTTTGCGTAGCGTCGGTTTGAAAATCTGTAGACCATTCCGTAGGAACATGTTGACACAACATCGACGTCAAAATCGCTTGACGTGGACCCGGAGGCATCGACGTTGGCTCATGCGCCAATGGAGACGCGTACTGTTCACGGATGAATCCCGCTTCCATCTCCGTAATAGTGAAGGTAGCATTCGCGTGTGGAGACGACGGGGAGCGCGTTACGTCGATTTGTGCGTCCGCGAATGTGACCGTTGGGGTGGTGGCAGTGTCATGGTGTGGTGAGGGATATCCTTCGACCTCAGGACGCCCCTTGTTATCGTGGACGGTAATCTGACGACACGGCGTTACATCGACAAAGTCCTACAAACTGCCGTTGTACCGTTGTTTCGTAATCATCCCGACGTCGACATTCTACAGCAAGACAATGCTCGTGCGCACTCAGCAAGGTTGACCACAGACTTCCTTAATCAACAGAACATTCAGACACTGCCCTGGTCTGCCTTCTCCCCTGACCTCAGTCCGATTGAACACTTGTGGGACCAGTTAGGTCAAGCTGTGAAACAGCGTCAGCCACAACCACAAAATCGACGTGAACTTGAAATTGCCCTTCAGGAGGAGTGGAGGAACATTCAGCCAGTTACAATTCAGCATCTGGTTCGGTCGATGCCACGTAGGTGTTGTGCTTGTGTGGATGCAAATGGTGGCCACATCAAATATTGAAAGTGTGAAAATGAATTTGAGGGGTAGCGTGGACAATCTTTGACTAACCCACTGGTAGGAAACGACTCTCGAAATGTATACCTTTGTAATGGAATAAAGATTTTTTTCTGTAAATTTTTTGATACCATTAAATTTTGCATATCATAACAGTATTGCGTTTTCATCGGCGCTCAGTATAGTATTGTACTTAGTGACATGGAGTTAAGGAAACTAAGCTTAAGCCTAAGTAGTACGTATTACGTGTAGTCGCTGTTTTAGTCTTGCATTGAGTTCATATCCAGATTACAACATATTTGCTTGGAAATGTTTCATCATTTCTAATATGGCTTACAATGATTATCTATTCCTTATTATTTGTTTTCGTTCTTACTTTGATACTTTTCATTTGGCTACAGGTGTATGCCTTGAAGTTAAACACTCGAGAAAAGTAATATCAATATGTTGATAGTACCCTTTTATTGATAAGGCTCAGCAAACTCATTTTCAGACAAACGATATTAAATAATGCTTGTGAATTGAAAATTATCAAGTTCTATGATTTGGAAAACATAGTTTCCCGACAGTTATAGTTTTTCTCTTATTATTCGTTTGCATAGTTTTTTAAAGTCAATTTAAAATTTAATTTTCAATAATGTCAAAAATTTGTCGTTGCACTGACTATATATTAATTCTTCTTCCGATTTCGTCATAAGTGAATTTCTACAAAAAATGGAACAGTAGTTGACAGCTGTTGCACTGAAATACTTTAAACAAATTTATTTTGTGTATAATCAGCATCATGGCCCATACTCTAAGCACTTTTAACAAAATAATGTTATCGATGGTAACAATCAGTAAATACGTAGAGAAAAGGTTTATCCATGACCACACGGGCTATCGTCATCGCTATCGCTCACTCTTAGTAGTGGAATCAGTTTTATTCCACTACTTTTGGAAAATCTCTTGTTCCCAAAGGCAAGTGTCAACTTCACTCCATTACACGTGTTAATAAGGCACAAAGTTGATATCCTGTGTCTGAATAGCCGGTAAAATAGCACGGTAAACAGACCCCACAAAACAGTTGGCATGTCATAGTGTTTGTTCATCTGCCGTAGAACTAGTGCTATTGAGGTGCGTTTATAGCTCCGTCCAGGTCGAACTAGTCAAGTTTTGTTTTTTGTTTTTCTCTAATCGACCGATAAAACATTTTAAACATAAATAATCAAAAACAGAAGCTGAAATATCATGGCAATTTATAAAGTGAAATTGGCTCATGTCGACATTAACATGGAAGTGGAAGATAAAGATAGTTACGAATTTTGAAGGTATCGTCAACTTAAGGAAAGTATAATATTATCCCAACATATCAAGTATTCCTTTAGGACACTGTTGTACGTCAGGCTGCAATGGTTGTGCGGATGAAGCTATAAATATTTCGTTAAACAATATATATTTATATATATGTGTGTGTGAATATGGGAGGGGTTTCAATAACTATTGAAATCACAAATTTCCTGATGAAGTTAACCATTCTACAACAATTAGATATAGAGGTACACAGACCCATATTGAATAAAGCAGCGAACATCAGCCGAATGAATACGTCTCCAGATCGAGCTTGAAGCTTGATTGAGTGCATGTTTGTGATGACAGATCGGTCATGTGATGAGATAACTATCATATGACGTGCTGACAACGAAATCCGTCTAGCAACGGCGTCATTTGCTAGCTGATTAAATAGACATGGTCGTCACCGAAATAGCCATAGAAAAGTTCAGGAGAACGCATGTATCCAAGAGGCATGCTTAGTATTATGTGACGAGTATGAAGTTCTATAAATTAATGCATTACCGTATGTTTTTTTTTTTTTTTAAATCAATATTTTTGACTCGCATCCCAACTAGACCGTTACCAAGTTTCTGTAATAGAAAGTTTGAAGGATGTGCAAAAGTCAGTTGTAATAAAATGAAATATTGATTGGTCATTGAGCAGAGCGGAAAACTAAGAGACCGAAAAGTTTCCGATCATATTAATCCCAAGAAAATTCAATAGCAGATGAAATTTAATGAGCTGCTTTGAGAGCTACGGGCCATGTAAAAACTGTTGCTTTCCATGATACCTGCAGTATATCAGAAATTAAAAACTTTAGAGATGCTCCAACGCTAACAAATGGTATTTTTTCACTATCAAACAAAGGAGTAGACGATTTAGTATTTTTTTCTGTTGCAAAAGTTACTTACTTAACACCATTGCCAACATTGAAAAGTTTGAGCTTCTAATTTTACTTAAAGTTAAAAATATATATATATAAAAAATGATTATTGCATCCCGTAAAAAACAACGTGGCACTACATGTATTTCCTATATGAAAAATTCAGAAGTAGTGATTGCGCATGGTCCAACGGCAAACTAAATCATTTGATTTTGTTTTTGTGTTATCTAGACATATATATATATACACGATTAAACGCCAATTATTGTTCAAATGATGAATCCCAGTTATGCTCTGTCGGTGGTGGAGTAGCTGAAATTATTATATCAGATATGCCTTAAAATATCATAAAATAAGTGCTAGATGTTATATATTCATAATGTTTCCTAAAGCAATCCACGTATTTGGGGTGATTAATTCAAAATACACACAGATCCTTCCTTGTGACCTTCGAAAATGGACGAAATATTATCAAAACGTAAAAGAACCAATTTTGTTACCCGCAATACTTCTGATGTGCCGAAGTTTTTTTCTCAATATTTTAAACGCAATTTTCCCCGTAAATATTTTTACTATGATAGGATAGATCAAATATCGTCATTTTTGTTGAGGACTTATCGATCGTTTTTAAAATGTGTGTTTCATTTTCCGGTAGCGCGCTTGACCGACCGCATAATGATCCACGTATTTTAAATTTCCGTAACCTTTATTTGATATTGTTGAATAAACTGCAATTTCACTGATTGCCATCATGAACTTTATGATATCATAGGTATATACTTGGAGTCGACATATGAAGCACATTAAAACCATATTAGTTTCAATTCTATTTTTATTTTATATTCATATATTCATAAATTTGTCCAATATTCTCAAAATCACATCTATATACCGATCGTAGTGCTAGCTTCTTAAATGTAGGCAAACGTACGAATCAGAGATGATCAATGGATATAAAATGGTAGCATTTTCAAGCCTCATTGCTTTGCACCTGGAAGAAAAAATCATTTATTCAGAAGTACACTTTTAACATCTGAACCAAATATTTTCAAATTATTCCCGAATTTACAGTGAACATAAAGTAAAGCTCTGAATAATCGGATACGTTTGTACAACTATAAAGGCTCGAACACTCTTTTTAATGATTTTTACTGCCAGTAAATTGGTCTATCTTCAAACCAGAGAAGGTTGACAAATGCTGACTTTAAATGTTGGTATATCTGTGTGTGGAACACATCTGTATCACTTAGGGATGTAATTATCAGACTGTAAAGCGCGTCCTATAATTAACCATTTATCCGACTTACAATAAACAGCCCATAAACGTCAGTGAATTAAAGTCGTCTATTTTGATATGTTTAAATCTGTTTGCTACAATGTGTTAAAACTCTTTATCCGTTTATGAAACCATCATTTTTAACAGGTATCCCTTCTCATATGACACCTGCTGTGTACGGCACCAACTTCAATGTTATTATTTGACGTATAATTCTTACTGAAGCAAACTGCGCCCTTTCGTCCCGTATTAAAGCCCTATGAGGAAACAGTATACCTTAATATCAGCTTCATTCTTAATAGGACTAGGTAAGTCCTTTGTTAGAGACACGTTTTCTAGGGGTTTTGTCATGCATTTACTGGCGATAGGCTGAGCGTAGATATCTCCTGAATATTAATGCTGTTACGTAGACAGCCCTTGGAAGAGTACATTTGTAATACGAGTGGGGATGGAAGTGTTGACAATTTTAAGATAACATAAATGTGACAATGCTGATATGATATGAAAGTAAGAATGAAACTGAGGATTAACACATCACGATATGCAATCCCCTAACGTCTCAGGCTCTTCTTACAGTTAATTTAAACTCCGTCAGCATATCATCAAGTGAACATGTATGGTTTGGGTACACACATATTACCTCAAAATACACCGTAGGGTTCATATATTTCATAGCCAGATATCCTTCTCTAACAAGATTAAAAAGTCAAATGTTACTAAATCAAACATTCCTTACATTATTCGTATGGTTAATGCTAATACAACACTGCCTTCTTGTCTATAGCATAATTGTTACGATGGTATAAATTTTAATTCAGTTAATGTCTCGATATTGTTTTATTGTAAATAAACTCATTTTTGCTACAGCTCAATATCTTGTTATCAGAACTAAAGACGTTCTCACGTCGATTTACAGTTACAGTGCAGTTGAAACGTATTTCCGCGAATTAAAATCACCTGTTTTTAAGCGCTCACAAAAATAAGATAATGTACAGAAACTTGACTGCAAACATGAAGCAGCTATTAAAATAACCCAATGTCAGTCGTGTCAAAATGTTATTAGCACCAATATCTTGTTTCTACTTATATATTTAATGTATGTAATATAAACATCATTTTTTCATAGGATTATAAAATTTTATAAAGTTATTGACGATAAAATGTGTCACAATAAAAATATCATACATATATAAATAATAACCTACAGCATATTTCTGGCGCATGTGTACATAATGAGATTGATATCTTTAGAAAATGAGTTTTCCGGTTTACTATTTAACACCAAATTATTCAACCTCCATCGTGTCATCGTTTATTCAGTATACCGTAATGTCTGCATTTTATACAGGAGAACAACAAATAAATTCATACATCTTGAAATAACTTCTCTGTACTGCACTGAAGTTCTAAAATAAAGTTGTTGACTGAATAGACCTCACCTTTGTTATAAACGATAAATGAAAAGCAATTGATAAAGGACAAATAATTATCTTAGTGACGAGAAAGAAAAGAAAAAAAAAGAAAAAAAACTTAACTAGAGGCTCCTAAAGAATAAACGGTTTCTGATTTTAAAACACCTATTTGAAAAAAAAATCATGTAATTTGTAAATGATTATAATATCGAGGAAAAAGAAAATGTTGTCAATGAATCATTTGATCGTTCCGTTACTTCGTCTTCGGTCACATAACCTTTAGTTTAATGTATATAAACTAGTGGTCGATATTGTTATCATTTTAAGAGGTTTTATATGTATGTTAAAACAACCCATATGCTTAATCGGTTCACGTAAATATAAAATCAACATTCTGTTTATGATCTTTTATTTCAAAAGTCAAAATAAAAATATTATTACATTAACCATGAGTAATTTAACTTTACTAACAAATTGGTAAAAACGCTATATCGTTTGAAACGAAGCAATTTTGCCTATTCATCCTAGCAATTTGAAGCAATGGTAAAACGTTTAAAAAGTCGTTAACTTGACACGATGATTACCGTTGTTGAAGTATGACGTGATATAATGTGTTATACCAGTTAATCTACATTAAAGAAAACACTGACAAGCATACAATGGAACCTCTCAAAACATTGTTAAATGACAATAACAAAAATAAGCGGGTCAAACGCTCGAGCATTTAAGTTACTTATTGCAAATTTTGTGCTAAACACATTGATCAATAAATAATATATAATTATGAAAATCAATAAATTACTCATAACGATTTGTCAACAAATTATGACAGTTTAATGTTCCATGTGAATACGGAATCGTCCTATTTTGTCCACCAGCATTACTCTACAGGCCATGGGAATACTAGGAATGAATTCTGCACAAATTAAAGTGATAATTTAGTAATTATACAACGATGTAAACACATGCAAAGAGAAATCGGAAATAAGAAAAATTAAGGAAAAAGTTCGGAGCACAAGGACAACGGACAAACAATTTATAAAAAATACAAAATTACAAATATAATTTATCGGCGACATTCAATCATTCATTGCATCATTATACAACTAAAACGTTATTCGCTAGACCTACTGCGGCCCCCTGTATATATGTCATGAGTTATTGTATATCGTTGAAGTGGATACACTGCCCTCGTACAATTAAATAACAACAAGAAATGGTCTTAGAACACCATCCGTCAAGGGGCCGCAACCATTTAAAAATGTAAGAATGTGATATTCACACAAGTTAGACATTATATACAGGGGAGACTTTCTTTATGAACTGTTAATGCGCTCTCCGCCCGGCGAACTTCGCAACCGAAAGAAACAATATCATATCAAATACAAAAACGGAGTTTGCGTCTAAAAAGACTTTATGAGTTAAAACAATCGCAATAAGTATGTAACTTGCACATAGACTTACAACTAAATTACACTGATAATAAGACCAGGTGATCAAGAGTAGAAAGTACCTTTTCTGTGTCATCAACAACATCCACAGCCATACTTGATAACGTAATGTAAAAGGCGACTAAATATAATTTGTTATTTTGTTCAATCTTCCCATACTATACAACACATACATACGAAGCAGGCCGCCATACAGTGACATATTAATTGTTGTTAAGAAGAACCAGTAGGCATATTCATTTGTTTTACGAGATTTTGACTTTCTGACATATAAGTGAATAGCATATCTACAACATTGAATCTGGATTGCGTTTAGAACTTTCATGAAAAAACCCTTATATATTAACATAAAATAACATAAAACTATCGATCTACTAACAATATCGTTATCATGACTTACTTACTTTGGCCTAATTGATATATTATGCGTCTTGCATTTAATTAAAAGAAGGATAGCAGGAATTTATGAAAATAAAATGTATTCGCCATGGATTCGAATCCTTACGTACGAGGCCAACAATATATCAACCAGCCCACGTAGAATTGAATACACTATATCAACTATGCAGAAAACATAATTTTATAAGGAGTCATTAATGTGTAGTGGTAATAGTGTCAGTGGTTCTTGAAGAGTACATATCCGCTTCTTCATTAACTACAAAACTTTTTTGCATGTCAATTGGGAATCGAATAGATGTCACTGAACCAAGAAGATCAGCTAGTTTGCATTCTTTGTTGAAACGATTTGTGATTTTCCAAACAGAAAAAAATTACGTGAAAACCAATTCATTTTTGCGATATACATGTACTAATTTTCGAATAATTTCGCCGGGAAGATCGAACGTGAATTCAAATTTTGTTCGCAAATAAATGTATAAAACATACATGTATGTAACACGATTGTTATCTAAATAACTTGGTCTCGTATTCACGAATGTGTTAAAAATAACGATGACTTGGAATATTGTAAAATGCATGGTTTACAATATTTTGTTTCAAAATGTTAGAAGACGTTGGTAATCTGCATACACTAGTTGTGTACATGATTGCAAAGGCGCTGAATGCACTCAACAGATCCACTTCCCGACTCCCCAGTGTGACGAATCTTCAAGATAACATAAAGGATATAATTACTGGTATCTTAATTACTCGAGGCAATATAAAAGAAAGCTTTAATTGGTCAGGTAATACAAGATCAAAAGGCTTTTGCAATTTTATCAAAATAATCGCATATATTGCTTTCTCGTTCGATACCATCTACAACCATACAGTTTTTGAAAAATATACATTAATGTATTTTTAAACGAGGAACGTTGAATTAATTTCATACTCACATTTCGATATGATATCTGAACATATATCATGCACAGTAGATACAAATCTCGTGCACATAGGTCATAAATTATGCATAGCAGTTGTGATGAATACGATCAGTTTACAAAGACAGTACGGCATGTTAATGGTTTGGACAGCCTTCTCACCCTCCTATGTTGTCCAGGGTCACACATGATTACTGGTTATACTGTAACACAACCTTGTCTTCAACTCATCCAAGTCACCTTTTCATTTAACAAATCAAATGAAACATTTCCTATTTAATAATACTGTCGATGGTTTAAACAACAGTTAAATACTCTACTTACCCTCGGTATCATTGCTGTCTTTGTATAGCTGTAATACTCCATGTATAATTAAGACGCGCGTTAACACAATTATATCCCAAATGTAATTGAGCATGGACTTCAATACTAATTGAACACGAGAAAGGAACATCAGAGTTATCATATTTCTAGTAAAACCATGAAAAAAGTCAAACACATTATGAAAATAAGTTCCGTACATGCGAAACAATCAGGATATAAATACAACAAAAATGAAACGATCTTAACTTTTATTATAACAAAACGACGAGTGTTTTGTTCCTGGGATATTTTGGTAGCTTTATTTTTTTTATTTCTGTTAATTTTGATTAACAGATTATTCTAATCCAGTCTATTAAATTAATTGAATTATTATTGAATTATTCCACCTGGTTAATCACGAAAGACGTTTTTGTTAAAGACGAATAAATCACTAGATGGAATGTTAGGAAGCATTAATGGGGTATAAAGGAGGATTTCATAATTCAATGATAGAAAGCATATGTTTAATATGCACTATGGAGTGACTCCGTGCTCTATCAACTTGCATGCTATATTGTTATTTGCTATGCCATTTCGTTTGTGTGTGTGTGTGGGGGGGGGGGGTTAGTCATAATATACAAGGTAACAAAATTCGAAGGAAAACTCTCCTACGAAATGACAACATATCAATGTATATTTAAAATGAATTATTGAATAAACTTTTTTGTCAAAAACGTTAAAAAACAATGACACTAAATTTGTGTAGTAGGTGTAAATTAGTTTTGTGTGTATGTAACAATATACACATTCGGGATTCTTCACTGGACTAAAATGTTTCATTTTTCTTATTTATTCGAGTCACCATTACAAACCACTGTAATAAATGTTATTGCAAAAATTCATATTCCATAATATACACGTGTTAAAGGACCTTTGTCTTATTAGATCGTTCAAGTTAAAAAAAGATGCGTGTTACTTTTATCCTTTCTTTTTCTTTTACTTTCGAATTTTCCTATTAATGTTGAATGGATATTTTTAGACAAAATCGTATAAATACATATGTATCCCAAAACACGAACCTCGCACAACATACACGCAACACACCGCATACATGGGAGGCCGTCCTTACATGACCATAGCTGTGAATAGGACGTTAATTAATCAAACAAATAAACAAACAAACAATCATCAATCTATAAAGTAAGATTTATAGAATATTTAATTAATAAAGAAAATCATGATGCTTTTCATTTAACTTAAACCATTGTTCATCATGACGCTAAATAAGCACCCAGAAGATGATGCATTTTTCTTCAAAGCAACACGCTTTGATATATTGTATACTCTACAAATAGTTTGTACATTTGTAAATTGAGGTTAAGGAAGTATCACCAAATAGGTAATATGTTGCTTGTCTTACGTTATTGGCAGTTTAATTAACTTATACTAATATTCTCGTGACTCGTTAGCACATCAAACATAAGTATGGAGAACAAATCGAAACTGATTTTCAAAATCTCTTAAAATATATTATAACGCAGTTCAGATGGATATTCCTTCGTACAAGGGAATCATGGGTGTGATATCGGCGCGGACCCCTTTTTGAGATATGAATGCCTTTTATGTATATAGAGTAATGCTATTACCGTTCACATTCATCAAATAAAACTTTTATTTGAGAATTTGGAATAATAGTCGTATATAATTTCAATATGAAATAATTTCGTGTATCATACTATTAATATCTAACTTAATGGGTTATAATGATTTGTAATTCCAACCATATATCAGCCAGTTCCATTCAGATTGACTTTGTTTCATTCCATTATAATTTTCTTTACCGCTAGCTATATTAAGTGATATATGTACACAGTCATTCAATATTAAGGAAGCGTAAATGATATGACAGGAATCCGGTCTAATTATGATTACCCTCTCATTATGTAATGGGCCTTTTAACGGTACATTATATTCTTTTCTTAACAGTAATGTCTTCAATTCAAAGATCAAGAATGCTAAATACATGAAAAAGCAATTAATATAATTAAGGAAATCGACTAACGGACACATGACACGCATAAATACCTGATTTTGACTATTTTACTGCACCTGCTATTACGGCACGCAATGTCTTTTTGTGAGAATTAATTGTTCAGGAACTTAATGTTTCTCTAAAAAGATATTTATCATATTTCAACAGTTTGCAAGCACGAAATACGTGAACTTTTCTATATTTTAAGATACAAAAGGAACAAAACGGTAATGATATTTGAATTTCATGCCGATAGCGCTATTCAATATTCACACTTAAAAGTTACAAAAAAATGCCATATACAGTAGTTTCCCTAAAACGCGTGCTTTTGCATTCCGGGCTGTTCCATGACATTCATGAATAAGATCACAATGTTTTTTTGTATTGTTCTTCTGTACAAATACGTTGTACAACTATGTATGTCTAAGAATGGATCCAGGCAAGATATATGTATCAAACGACTAAAATAAGAATGTAAGACTTTTCATATAAGGGTATGAATGATAACGATATTCTACACGAGAATCACAAATGTACTTATACCCAAGACTTTACAGGGGGTTGTACAACAGTTTGTAGTTACGGGAGTAGAATATTCCTATCCTTCATATCCACATATGAAAGAGCATTTTTTTGTCTACGTTTTAGAATAATTTCACAATGATGATATCTCGTGATTCTTAGAAATAAGTGCGAAGAAAACCGCATCTGCAAGTCAATTCTACATCCATGAAGATTTCACATTTTATAATACACCCGTAGATATGAGAGAAATAGATATATATTTTATTGTATTGATGTTTATCAATAACACATTATGTTATCTCTCAAATTTGAAGATATTGAACAAGTCATTAATGAATGACATCAAGAAAAACGGTTGGCTCCATTATCATTCCTTTGAGTGCATCAAATATAGCTTCGTCCACTTTGCTCATGGTTACGAAACAGATATGACACACACAAGTAAATATACCTCAGTTGACTCGGCCAAAGTATGGACGAAAATTATAAGGCTAAACTACACGAACATACCACAGTCTCTCAAACCACACTCACATACTTGTGGCACTAATCAAACGCATACACAATATGTGTGCCATTAATAGTCTCTTAATTAGTGAACAATTGCTAGTTTGCAGTCATTTACATTATGAAAAAGTGTAACATGCTATTTTAAAGACCTTGGGGATCATTAAGATATAAAACGATTCGTACATATCTACTGATTTCAGAATATTATGTATAGAAGATACATTGCACAGTCTGTAACGCACTCACAATCCTTTTTGGTACATGTGGCCACAAAAGAATTCACTCAACTAGCAGTAACTTGTGCGGGTAAGGAGAATATAAGCTAGCGGATGTTATTTGAAGAAAGGGAGGGGTATCACTTTGCTTATATATTTTGCTTATCACTGAGAGCTTAAAGTGACACTTCTCCTTTCAAAAGAAATCTCAAAAACATTTTTCAATGATCTATATCACTACATCGATAATTACTATTTTGATGTTCATAAAGTCCGTGTTTTTCTTACGACAATGTCTATACATATGTTACAGTAAGATCCATATCACTCTATATCTGCTTTTAAGGATGATTCCGAGTGTGATGGCGACACAGCTAGATAAGGAAGACAATTTACTGGGGGGACCACGTGATTAGGTACCAGGGGACGAAATCTAGGCAATCACTGAACCTGATCGGCTCCAACCAGTTTCGGAAATTCATATCTTTTACATTTATGAGGTAACATGTTTGTGTAGTCGATAACTTTAATCAGGCGTAGTTTCCTGTATTCTTTTGGGACAGAATTATATGCGTTATAATAATTATCATTATATCTAAATGTAGTAAATCACTGATTATCACGATAATTTTATAATTTTGTCTTTTCACTCTTAAAAATAAACGGCGCTTTTCGGTATAAAACGTGAAGGAAAAAGCTTATGACAGGTATGACTCTTTCGGCTCTTAGACATATGCTCATGCGGGAAGTGTTAAAAGTAAATTTATGATGATAATGTTTGTTAAGTAATTGTCAAATAATGTCACTGCTTAACTGGTAAATGTACTTTTAAAATGATACAAAACATTTTCCTTTAGGACCATGTAGTAAAATTAGATAAAATAGTATTAATAAGACATAGGGCGAAACAAATACACGGATTAGATCAAAGGAAATGCTAACATGCTTTTGATTTCTTATCAAATAATAGCTAATGTATTGTGATATGTATTATTTATGCCCGTAAAAGGTACCATTTTTCACTGTGTAATAACACGTGTGTTTTGATGTCTTTTACATGAGGGAATCGGGTCTATACTGAATTTGACACCCCGGTAACCGCTCGACCATGTAATGTTTCATTTAGTTTTTTTCCTGGATATGCATTTGTACCTTTTAGGCTGAGTCTCCGCTTCCTTTCTTCGTGTCATTAATAATTAATTGTTAATGACGATGAATTCAAATAAATGTATTTTATATGCAGATATTTCTGTTTAGCAAAACGTTTTGCACGACATACGGCTACAGGTACGGTATTATATTCGCATTAGTTATTCATTAGCTAATTGAATGAGAACATTAGAACCGTAATTGATGACATGTTTTGCTTTCAACTAAAATATCGTAGTTACAAAGGTCTTTGTTAGTGTGTTTGCAAAAATAAAAACAGATTCGGATGTTCAATCATTGCCTTTACCTTAATAGATTTCTGCAATTTTCTTTGCTTTAACGACACATTGTAATCCGGTTTAACAATCGACATTAAAACGGATTAAAACGCGACTAATTATAGAACTTGTGCATATCCATCGCCTTTCGCTTAAATGAATGATATACAATAATTTGCCAATTTGCCTCAAGTGTGCCGCTATACATTCACCATATGCAGTAAAAACAGATTATAACAGAGTAAATGTGCATGTTCCGACCTTTAATGACCTCTGCATGCACGCGCCATCTGTCATTTAGGTTGATGACGTATACAGGTAGCAGGCAGTGACGTGGTCAAACTCGTAATACGCACATAAATCATGCTTATCGTGCTACATCGGCAGCAGGGACGACAACGAGGCTTCACACAATGGATGAGAGCTGGAAGGTGGAACATCGGAGCAGTTTATCCTATGTTAATCACAAAAGAGAAATTAGCATGATACGATAAGTCGGTAATACCAGATTAGGTCCTCTGTTAGGAAGCTATCGACAATATGGTCAGAGAAGGGACGGGTAGGATTTCAGAATCGTTGATAATGAGATCAACAACACTCTAGCATGAAAAAACATGATTGTAAACATTTAAAAAACGAATACTTATCAGAGTTGAATACAACAAACAATGTTACTCATCATAATATTCAAACTCATTATTGTTAACAAAAAACAATAACCACTTTTATGATTATGATATGTTACATAGAGAATAAACGGTTAGTATATTACAATACAAGGTTTATTTTGGTGCAAGACTTAGGAAAGCCGAGATTACGAGGCTTTGTCGAGTCATCTCGGCTTTCCGTGTCGAGCACCAAAATAAAACTTGTATTGTAAGATATTAACCGTGTATTCTGTTTATACTGCAACCATTATGGCATTCAAAACGAAAGCAAATTAACAGTTCCTTACTTTGTTTCGCTCGAAGCGAGACGCTTCTTTGATGCGGAGGTAAAGATTCATTCACTTAACCGAATGAGAGTGCACCTTTTTACTGCCGTGGGAAATAAATAAGTGCATTCACAAACAGTAAGCGTAATTCTATTCAGTGTGATATATCACTGAAAGAAAATGAAAATACTCAAATAACAATAAATACCCACTAAAGAATTACTTTACAATACATACCTTTATCATGAGCCAAGAAAAAGACGACACCGCCATACGAGATTTTCGATATCGTAAAAAAAAAAATCGGTGAATGTGACGTCACGTTTTAGCGGGACTGAATGACGTTTCATTCACCGGAAGGTTCAAGTTCTGGGTCAAGTTAGAAAAAGTTCCGTCAGATATGGAACAAATTCACGTGATCGTATTGACGGATAAAGCATATCATATTGACGGAAAAAGCATATGTTTATCCGGCAGAAGTTATCGGTCAGTATGTGGGACAGTTGCAGGATAAATATAAATACCGCCGCGTAATACACATGTATTTGTCATTATATGTAATAAGTGCTTATCTGTAGAAAGAAAGGTTTGTAAGTGTTGTTGGCAGGCCTTATCAATGTTGCAAATATATTCGTTTTGCAAATAATATTTCTATCAAAATTGGGCCTGTATAGTCGGCAGTTGCGTTGAAATTGGTTTTACATTATTTTTATAAATACAGCAATACAGGGTATATATGTGCATTTCATAATGCAAATGCCGCATGCAAAATCAAATAAAGAATCATAAAACACTCGTGGATTTCGTAATCATGTTTCTATTTTTTGTATTTTAATGAGGTCATTGTTTTTGTCATGTCGACCTATAAGATGTTTGCGTGAACATTTTCTTTCGATTAAGTTAGATATTCATATCTTATCGATTCTGTATTCATTTAATGAGAAAACGTGATTTTGTTATGAAAACAATGAAATAAAAAATAACTTTTCTTAACTATTATAAAAATGTACAGTGGATGTGGCGCAGTGGTAGAAGGCGCAGGTATGTTTGGCTAGGCGATTGGGTGCCGTAGATCGTGAGTTCGAGGCCCAGATAGGGCACGAGTCAATAAATTGCTTTGTTAAATTGTGTTTCTTTGATATTAAATATGTACAATATATATATTGTATATTAGATTATCAATATTAATAAATTAAAAATAAGTTGTCGACAGGGTGTATCAGTTTTAGTTATTGCTTAAAATATAATTTATATATTATAATATAATATATATTAAATAATAACCTTAACTCATATTACGGTAGTTTAATGCTACTTTTCCACTTAGACTGTGTTTGACATTCTTGCCACTATTACCCGTGAACTTATATTTTGAAAACGTTTATCACCAAATTGACCACCAAGGTGACCGACTATTATTTGTTGTCTATGTGAGTACTCACTAATTTCCAAAAATGTATACAATGTAAAGCCAACAATTTTGAAATCACTGCTTTATTTACAGGTGGTTTACCTGTGGCATTCGTCATCACAGGTAGGTGTGCTTACAGGTAGTCACGTCTGCGTCCCTGATTAAAGAACAAGTATAGCAGACTAGTCAGAACGATGGTTATCATAGCGTTCCCCAAAATACTCATTTAACAATAATTAGAAACCGTTTATCTTAAATCTTTCAAATTGTTAGTGTTCAATGAGAGAGTTTACAGTCGTGTGCCACTGACAGCCAATGTTGACCACGTCATGTGTACAGCGACAGAAGGTCCATTGTATGGTTCAGATCGCGGGGAGGGTCTGGAGATTGAAGAAAGTGATGCCCTTGGTAAATTGTCGCAGATGAAACTATTATGTTTACTTTACCTCAAATAGATGTTTACGGTACTTTAGTTAGGCACAAGTAAACATGGATCTCAATCTTGTGATATCGTCCCAAGTGTCTACAGAATGTAGTTAAAAGTGGCGCTTTGGCATTGATTTGGTCATCTGCTGCCTACTCTCGTTCAAAGTAAATTGGAAAAACCATTTGATAATGTCTTTACACTCCTCCTACATCCTGTTCTGTTAAGTTTTTATTAGATCAAGATGATCTATCTATTTAGCGTATCAACAAAACATTAATTCATAAACATATATATGCATATGGGAGAAAAAGAAAAGAAAAATGCCAAAAGACATATGCAATTGTACATTTGAAATTAGTATTGACCTAAAAACATAACAATTGAGATATATATTGTAAAATTGATAATTTAATTTTGTTTCTAATGAGCATTGTCATGGCTTAACAATCTGCTGTAATCGACGAAAAATGCTTCTGATTGCCTGACATAACAGGGTAATGATTTTATAGAACAAAAGAGTTCGGGCTGAATTCTGATTTTTGAAAGAATTATTTATAATATAATTGAAATACAAGGATGAATGGTATAGAGATATAAAACTAAATTATATTCTAAATATTAATAACAAACCATTCCATGTGGTATTTGTTTCAGTTTTATATCAGCATCTATTTTTCTTGACGCCAGAGCACAACCACGACTGTTGGGATATAAATCTGATAATAAAAACAAAAATTAAACAACTCCCTTCAGTAAGGATACCATACGGATCGTGTTGTACAAAAGTCAATACCAGAGTTGACTGTTGGTCAGTTTCTAGGAATCGTATACGTTATAGATGCTTGAAAGAAGCGGTCAAATGTATTGGTGGTTTAAGATGCCTTACCGGAGTCTTAAATTTATAAAATACGGAATAGGAAACAGGCTCGTAATCGATTTATTTTTATTCTTTTTTATTTGTCTATAATTAATATCATGTGAACGTTTCAAACAAGGCTAAATCAAACAATGTCTATAAATACATTTACAAATACAAACATCTACATATATATGTATGGATATATAGTAAATATGTAAATGGATTTTTCAAGGTACGTGTAAATAAAATAAAACTAACTCCATGGGTATAGAATTATCAAAGACAAATCGTGATTGGTAAGAACCCAATGCTCTCCGATAAAAACTCTGTGATTCTATCATACTGTCTCGACATAATTTGGAAACCGTCTGAATATTTCTCATCAAGATTCAAATAAAATTTATATTTAGTTTTAAATAGGCAAATCACGCTAACCATTTGTACACTCCGATTCCTAAATGGTTAATATGATACCTAAATTAGCATATTAGCCTAAACACATATTAACTCGTCATAAAGAAATAGCTGGCGTGTTAGTCACTAATCCGCTGTCAGAGTCACATTAGTGAATATGTCTCATACCATGTTAACGAAGATTATTAGCTAATTGGTCGGCGTGAAAGATAATTGGCGTCTTCCTATTAAATGCTATAATTACTTTATATTTTGATAGGCCACTTGACTATTAATTATTGTCAAATAACTTTTACTACAGGCTCAAGTAAGCATCATATCTGATTTATTGTGTTTTAAATTGTTTTAAATTCTGTGTCAATTGCGACCAGCTATCCTTTTAAGATCTCTGCGATAGCCTAATATTTGTAAAATTGAAGATTTTCATGAGTAGTTGTCACACCATATTTGTGACAAATAACCTTGGCTTAATGCCTTTATACCGGTGAAACCGATCGACATGGTAAACTAGATCAGATCAGAGCCCACCCGAAAGACTACTGCCATACCTTAATGTGGGATAAGCGTTTAAACTCATTTTTGGTCCCGATCTTCAAATAATTAAACAATACAGTATATGGGTGTTCCTGTTTCTTATCTGTAATGTTAAATATATCTATCAATCTTATGTTCTAGAATTAAAATATTTAGACTCAAACGTAATTCAAACAGACAGGATCGCAATTCACATTTAAAAAAGAAAACTTTTATTTATTCAAACTGGATAAGACAATCTTTCAGATAACGGATCATCAAAAGCGGTTTCTCCATCATTATGTGTTGCATTGCATTGATAAACGATTGATAAGATATGTTGTGTAAGAATCCAAATATAACAGGTGTCATTATAATGATAACGTATTGGTTTGTATCCGTGGTGACTTGAATCAAATGATTATCGATTTATCCATTCTAATTAGATATCATTTTACAATGTGAACAACAACAAAGAAGATTTCAACGATAAAGCTCACATTATTGCATTTCCTAGCAGCATGTCAACAATGGATGCATTTCCAGAGGGTTCACAGAGTCCAAACTGATATTCAGCTTAAAATAACAGATCACGTACCCATACTATACATAGGGGACTGGATTTGACACGAATATTTATGCCAGTCCATACATTTGTATTGACGCTGGTGACAATACCAGCGAATTCCTCTTTTCAAAATTTCTAATTATTGCTGTTATGTCCATTACGCGATATCGGACTCGATACCCCTATCACTGTTGTTCCAAGTTAAGATTCATTTTCCTTGATAGTGTCCCGATCCATTATTACAATTGCTCTTTCACCGGTACTAGTTAATTTTTAATTGACCAATAAATGGCATTTATAGAAATCAAAAGAAAATCGCTGTAGCAGTAAGCTAGAATTTAATGAGAACGATGTGTCAACTGCACCCAGTACGCTCCGTCTCCCATTCTACAATAAAAGGAAATTGAAATATCGTACGGATGGACGAGCAGCTTTCATAATCATTTTACCTTTGATAGCGAAACGGTGAAAATTTTATGATTCGCGTACACACGTCGACCGGGCGTTTATGGATGCAGTGAAGCATTTAAAAGTTTATCTGAAACAGACGTTTAAGAATAACGAGCTAATAGAAATGATCGACAGTAAATCTTTATATCTAATAACGCTATATTGAGCTTACCTGCTGACAGTAAACCTAAAGTAACACGTTTTACACGAATTCCCAACAGGCAGCCTATTTCCTGACTAGAAATTTAGCCACGAAAGATAATTTTAGGGATGATGGGATTACAAGAAGATTATCTCGTGATCAATTATTGCCAGGTAAGTCAGGTCATTAATGCCCTCTATCACGGCCGACTAGATCAGCAAGGATCAATTATAGTTACTAAGTCAATTCTGGCTATATTCCCTGCACATTGATTTAAGTGTTAATGCTGGTGAGATAGATTCATTTATGATTGTAATGACTACAGATCGACTGGGGACCCCTGTCCGCATTGACACTGAGGGAGATAAATAGGTATATGTATATTATTCCCATGTCTACTGAATACTGCCATTCCCATTCCCCTGAAAAATTCATGGACGTTTAGATTGCAGAAGAATAACGCAAAGACCTAAAATATTCAAACCCATACACAAACTTACAATTCGTTTTCCAATACCGTAATTAGCTAATCATTGGTTATGGATACTATATTGATGATACAATCTTCAGAACAAAATTTCTGTGTTTTGGTATGTTTTCGTTGTTCTTGTTTCTTCTTGAAGGTGTTAAAATTTTCATTTCTATCATAAAAGTCTTTCAGCTATCAGGTTTTCAGGTTTTCACGCTGAAATTGCTATTTCATGAAATCAATACTAATAGTAGTGTTCATTGTCTACACTATGTCTTTGAAAATCTCTCATTTCACAACTTATATCGCATCAAAACGTGGAAATAGGTAATGCATCACACGCTCATATTATATAAATTGAAAACCCACTTTGAATGGCACGTTTACGAACGAAAGCGTCTGATTTGCTAATTTTAGAAGAAATATCTTCAACATTAGGTTTTGTAACTGTGTAGAAATTTAACTGGTATCAGAATATTCCAAACCTATTCATATTATTCTAATATTGATAGTTGGAAAAATATTCTTTGAATATCTGAATTTTTAAAACTGACTTATTCTTGTGATATTATCGTATATAATTTTCATTATTTGTTTTATAATCCCATTCGATGTTATGAATCACCGATCGTACCTACCATAGACATTTCACTGGGTGCTGTATATGTGAATCAACTTTTCAATATCCCGCTGTAGGACCACCTTATAATCTTAACACAATACTTTCTCTGATTGTTCCCTTGGGACTTTTTATATGAAATCTTAGGGTCCTATACATTTAGTATTTTTCATTCTTCATGAATTAGAAAATATAAGATGTTATATGGAGTATTTGCAACGTAATTTCTATGTGACGTTTGTAAAAGCTTATGACAAACAGCGCGCCACAATAAGTTTGAATCAAACATGTTGGAGAGCTTAAATCTTTTGCAAAACAAATCGGCCAAAGCATTAACATCTGATACGTATAAATATTTCATATTTAGGTAAATCAGACTCGGACGTGTTTTGAAAATATGGTATCTAGCGTCACATGCCAACATATTGGTCTTACATTGTATGTATCATTTATTTAATTGTAAATTAATTCATTTCCAGTGGATATGTCACTGTGAGTGCGTACCAGATTCCTCTGGTAGATGTAAATCGTAAATCAGAGTTCATGGAGGGGATCATCGGCCTTAAAGACAGAGAACTGACAACAACAACAACAACAACAAAATAACTTCTTCGCGTTGGTAAAAACCCAGTACATTTCATATTATGGTAGAAAGTAATAGAACAAAAGCAACAAATTCTTCATTTTTCACATTTATAGAAAAAGGATATTGAAGAAAGAGAAAACACCTTTTTAACCCCTAAACAATAGCATCCGATGGAATACTCAGTACACAATTTAATGGTGCCCATTTTCATATAAAATCTACAGGAGGTAACCTGCGGTTTATCTGAAATTCGTATAAATAGAAAATACAAAACTACAAAATTTCATATTCCACAAAACCGGAAAATCATGACTATAATGACTATACTTGTATTTGTCATCGAAACTGGACTGCCGGTTTGTAAGTTTTCGTCAGTAACAACATTTTTGGTTAAGTATTTGACAGTAATATTGCATCTGTTTGAATTCGTTGGAATCTCGGTAAAATAACTAAGATGTTTGTTAAAGAAATGTGTCTTTCAGGATAGACTGACCTCGAAGATTTCTTATAAACATCAACAAGCAATGGCTTATTATATCTTTCTTTGATGTTTGATGGGATAAGGATTTCGTATAACATAAGTGTCCTTTATATCATTAATATCTCTGATTTCTAGGCATGTAACATTAATTAAATTACTGAGCAACAATGTGATTTTGCTCCCATTTTTCCTTTTTTAATACTTGTTTCTGATTTTTATTACAAGTTACACCTAGTCTCCCATCCATTTTATGCTACATGCCAACTGTACATATAAATCTAATCATAAACCCTTAGAAATGTTCCAGGTATAGTCGTGTGGAATGGATCCAGTTTATTTGTATCAATGTCATGAGGTAACTAGTATTATTTTCCTTCTTTTGAATGAAGTTGTTACTTGTTTTGTAACACTGATTTTAGTCACTGTATAGTAAAACAAAAAGTACTCAATTAAAAAAACATTTTACGGTTCCGCGTAACATCATCTATTGGATTATATTTACGATGTTGCTTGTTTGTTTCACAATTTGGAATTTTAAACAATTGTTTATTTAACTTTCACAGTTCATCGAAGAATTAATGTACTACGGTACTACCTATGTTGTATAAACAAACAAACACGAGCGTAATTCTCCTAAGATACAAGTGGAATTACATATAAAAAAGATAAGGATTGACTTAGCTTCGCAGTTTATTTAGAGTACTGTGACTTTTGTGTTACATCTCAATAACATAGAATTTACATTCAACTTTCTCCTTAAACAGTTTGATTTTCCCCTCTTTTCGTTACAGTTGCATCAAACACATTAAAATTGCATCAGGAAAAATCAACACATAATTATTAGAAAACACGAACTTATTCCTTTGTCGGAATTTATGAGTTAGTATCTCGAAATTCGTTGTGACTAACAAGAATCATTAAGATGCAATCATAATATATGGTCACTAATCATAGAGCACAGGATACATATATGAATCACAGTGTAAGAGGGAAAAGGAAACATTCGTATTGAAGAATAAAACAATGAACAACAAGTATTAATGGATGTTGAATTAATAAACATACAAGGAAATACAATTCCATTTCTCTACTCGAATTTAACTTTTACTGCTACAATGTCAAATCAATAAAAGAGCACGGGGTGTATTGGTTCAACTCTGTTATAGGAAGTAGGGAAGCGGTACAAATAAATCGATTTCAGTTTAAGCTTCTGAATATATGATTGGGTGTGTTTAGTGTAAATGTATTCTAATGTGTTTCTTCGGTCATGCATTATATATATACATGTACTGGCAATTGCTCATTTTGCACTTAAAGTCATACATAATCATAATTTATACATATCAATTGCCTTAATAAAATAGAAAGAGGAATGCTAAATGCTAAGTCATGTGACTTGAATACCTAACATGTTTCTTGTCAAGGTAATGTTTAGCGTCGGGAGATTTACATCGCCACCCAACTATCAAATTGCGGTATTTGTATATATGTCGCCAACCCACCCATCCAGGAAAAGGATTCGACTTTTGAACTTCTGTTTCAACTGTACTCAGGTATGTAATTACGCTCCAATATTGTTTTCTATAGTAAAACCGTCCAGCCATCCGGCTTACTGTCACACACCGTGTCTAAACATACGGCTTTTAACCGACACCTGTCGATAGGACCCGCCCCCTCGCTGTGATTGGCTGATCAACACGGGAGTCAAATGCAGTTATATTATTATACTAAAACATTGTGTGAAGTGAAATAGTTGTACGGTGTCACCTAATCTGAATATATAACGAGAAATAATAGGTACACAGTTCATAACTCTCATGAGCCTACGTATGTCGTTTTGTCTACTGCTCGGAGTGGTTTTACAGTAATTTGCAGAAATATCAACTATTGGACGTTAACAAGGTTTCAAAAGGTATATTGCTTGACTTACTGTTTTTGCCTTTAGATATTCAGATTTGGGACCATTTCTGAAGCTCTAGTAATGAAAGACATGAGTGAGGTACGGGACTATTCTGATAGTGAGGAAGAGGACATCAATATAGATGATGACGATGAAAGTGTAACACTTAATACGTCACATTCCATACAAACAATGCTCACTGGAGGTGGTTGTCGGGACTGTGGTTCATCCTCAGATAGTGCCCCAGCCAAGACGCCCCAGAGACCATCCTTCCTAATTACTGACATTTTGTCCGACTCTCGGTATAGCAAAGACAATAACCATGGATTTTCTAGTGCCATAAGTCCGACTGACCAACGTGTACCATCGGTCAGTGGAGATTCCGTCTACAGTAGTAAAGAATCACTGGACTCACCACAAGAAGGTAGGTCACTTAGTTTCGTTTCTAGTCACTTTTATTTACCCAATTATCTGACACTTAGAAATTTAAAATTACAACGAGAGAAAATGAAATACAGAAAATGATATTTAGAGATGAGTGGTCTTCTCAATCTCTTCAGGTTAACATGCCTATAAGAAAAATTGCTAAGCAAAATTTGAAAAATATTACTTTGATATATCAGAAATAACAAACTAAAATTTACATGGACATGATAAACGTAGTCTAAATTTTACAAAATATGTCTAGCAAAATGCAGTAGAATAATGTCTTTTTGACATGTACATGAAAATAGTATATAATATATTGTATAGTTTAAGACATACAGTAATAGTACAACATTATGATAGCATAAAATAAATGTTTATATCACCACTAAATCCCACATTGGCTATTTTTACAGGTTACACAGATAGAATCATAGGTCACCATGAACACACGTCATACAGTTCGAAAGTGAAAAAGCCAAGGAAGGCAAGAACAGCCTTCACAGATCATCAACTCAACAGCCTTGAAAAAATATTCGAACGACAAAAGTATCTAAGTGTTCAAGATAGGATGGAACTTGCTGCAAAACTGAACCTGACCGACACACAAGTGAAGACCTGGTACCAGAACAGGAGGTGAGCATTATATCAGGAAATAGTCAGCTTTACATAGTTAATTATCAATTCAGTTGTGATCCCTAGTTTCCAGAGAGTTATGTTATACGATAAGCAATTTCACGATGACCAAAACTGCAAAACGCTATATGAAATATTAACGACTTGTAATTTTCTAATTTTTACAGTAATTGATTAACATCAATAATGATAATTTCATGCTGAGTTTTTATGAAAATCAATATTCTCAATTACATTATCAGGTTTTAGACTCGTGTCAACCTTTTCACGTTGTTTATGATAAATAAATTGGCCTCATCAATTATTACTATTGAGCCATTTTGTGCCTGAGAATGCTATCGATCATGAATATTGAATATACAGCAACACACCAGTCGCTCGAAAATCCAAATAATTATTCCCCGAACCTATTTCAAGCCACGTGAACAATCACATTAGGTATTCAACTATAACATAGAAATGGATATGATTATGTTGCAAATAAATTATATATAAGCAAACGCACGTGTAGTCATCATAACAGCTTCTGAAAGTTATTCTGTTGCTGCAAACACCGTGTATTAATTTGAAAACAACTTCACAAATCCGCAGCGTAGGAGACACAAATATATTTAATGATGCATAAATTGTCTTGTGACACTTGTAATACATACAGCAATGATTACTCAAATTATAAATCCACCACTTTGAAGTTAAATAGCGATACATTAAAAAAATTAAACAAATAATAGATTATAAATTTTTTTTATTTGTGTTGTTTCAGAACAAAATGGAAACGACAGACAGCTGTAGGACTAGAGCTGTTGGCAGAGGCTGGGAACTTCGCTAGTGTTCAGAGAATGATGGTGACAAATCCTTACTGGTCCGGATACGGCGAACCAACCTCCTCCTTCATCTCTAACGGACTATATCTACAACACACAAACCATTTATCGCCACCTGTCCTGCCAACCAGACCTTTAATGCCTCCAGTGTTTCTATAAATGTTCATCCTCAAAAACTAATCATAGAAATGTGCTGATCAAATTCATCATGTAACAATGCCATCAGATGGAATATCCGCGGTGAATACAATGTTACTATGATGCTCAAGTTTGGAAGGAACCAAATGAACTCATAATGGCAATGAAAAATGTTGTAATGTTTAACGAGAGAAACTTTGTTAAAATATGTTTTGTTATTCACATTGATGAAATTAAGATGTTTATGTTTATATTAAATATTTAAGAAATAAATATAATTGTTTGTGTTTATTTAATGGAAACAACAATATGTTGTCGTAATTCATTTATTAAGCGTATTTAAGGTAAACGAGTTTGCCAACAAGAAATTCAGAATTCGAAAAAATAAGGTTGATAATATGCAAACTTCTTTTAAACTTTTGGTATGTTTACACATGAAATTTAGAGAGTTCCTCAATGAAACGATATGCTATCGGGACCGGTAGACAATTAATTTAATTGTAGCAACGAAACAAATCATCTATAGTTATTATTAACAGTTTATTATATTAAAGTGTTGAATATTGGAAAACTTTAAAATCTATAATTACTAAACCCTGTCACACTTATTCATCGTTAACAATGACGGTTACATTATCTATTCCTAAATCTGCGAAGGCGTCTATGAATTCATTAAAATCGTCATTTACGAGGAAACGTCTTTTTGTGTCTTAAACATAACTAAGCTGTGTATATGACGACTGGATGTTATCGATGTAGTGCGAGGTATACCATTACAGGGCCTCTCCTAAGACTAGTGGAAGTGCGGAGAGATAGTCATCATAAGACTCCCAACGCTTTATATAGTCCAGTGGTTCTGGTTTTATTGGCGCCACTATCCAAAGCAAATGTTTTCAAATGTTACGTTAAGGTGACTCGTGGTAGCACTTCATTATAGTCGCGGTATTGTCTGTGGTTAGGCTAGATAGTGTCGGGGTGGCACCTATAGGCTGACTAGTGAGAATGTTCACTGTTTCGCACAATTAGACATTGAAGTTATTTAAATTAGTTTGAGTTTCTTTAATTGTTAACTCACATAAGATATTACGCAGAAAAAAATACTTGTATCTGCAATTTCAAAATTACTAAGGTATATAGAGAGAGAGATTGTGGTATCAGAATCAGACGTTTGTGCCATTTTTTCTCAAGGTATTTTGTGTACCAATCCTATTTATACTGTATGTCAATGATGTTAAAGACAAAGAATGTTGGCAATCGAATGAAAGAAAATGTGACAGTAAAACATATTTAAATACTTATATAATGCCAAAATGAAGGTTGAGGCCAAGACACTAAATACCTAGCACTGTCAATCACAAGACTGACATGTTATTTTTGTGGAGTGTTACCAAAAATTAGTTTGAAAGAAAGATATCAATCTGAGGCGTACCAGTCCAGAAACTCCGCAAAAGGAAAAGGAAAGTATTTACGACAAGCGTTTCTTATATGAAATACTACATAATATCGTCTTAATTTTAATTTAGATTTATACAAACAAATATAATATCTTCAGATAACTCATTACAATTAGCCAATTAGCAATGATAATGACCTATTATAATTAATGTCTATGCAGAACAGGGAATGAGGCAAGATAGCAATCAAAAGAGCAAGGGACATCATAAAAAGTTAATTTCCGATATTTTCATGACAGAAAAAAATAAAACAGCTATTCATTTACAGATCAAATGAACTCACTAGGATATATACATTTGCCTAAAACTATATGTACTTAGCATTATATCTTAATATCCTTTTAGTACAAACATATTTCATAATTTGAAACGGAAATAATTTGAAAAAAAAACATACATCGTGTAAGTTTGTCGTAGATGTGTCACCAGTTTGGCTAAATCAATAAGACCTCTCTAAATGGATTTTTTTTAATTTTGATGAATATAAAATAAAAAGCATGAAAATTGAAGTTATGAGAATGTGATTTCAATAAATGTACGACACCCATACCAATGCATTACAGCGCGTATATTCAACAACAAATACAATGTATAATACAATGTTAGAATATTAGGGTATCTTGAAGATTAATCAAGTATATATCAAAATATAGCGTAATAAAATATAAAAGGATGTTGATTGACGATTACACTTTACAGTTAAAAAACACAAATATTGATATATTGTCATAGTATAAACTGGAATAAATAAGTACAAAAATAGTGATGAAATATGTAGTATACTTGACGGTAATGTATATAAACGATTAGGTAACTATGTACTCGGTTTGAAAAGGAAACTGACCAATAAAAAATAAACACTAGAACTATCAAACCACGCATATCATTGACAGGAATTCATTATCATTTTAATATAATTTTATGATAGCACAAACATATATGGTATCGATTAGGAACATCCTATTCAAAATATCTCAATATTTGAAATCAGTAGTGTTTTTTACAACTACATGTAAAAATTGTGCTAGTGTTAGACTGAATTTTAACTGTGCCCTGCCAATGTTTTGTCATTCGTATGGAAAGCGTATGTCCCCACTATTTCCCAAGCGTTTTCTGACGAAAACTCGTTTTTATCGATCTACATAGTAATATACTTATATATGCATCTGTATCATTGACAGAAATCCATTATCATTGACAGAAATTCATAATCATTTTAATATAATTTTATGATAGCACAAACATATATGGTATCGATTAGGAACATCCTATTCAAAATATCTCAATATTTGAAATCAGTAGTGTTTTTTACAACTACATGTAAAAATTGTGCTAGTGTTAGACTGAATTTTAACTGTGCCCTGCCAATTTTTGTCATTCGTATGGAAAGCGTATGTCCCCACTATTTCCCAAGCGTTTTCTGACGAAAACTCGTTTTTATCGATCTACATAGTAATATACTTATATATGCATCTGTATTTGCTTAATAATCTCATGATCAACCTCAGGATCAGAAAAAAAACGTCAATACGTACGATTTTAACCTGCAATGTTTAGGCAATCCATGCACAAGCCACTTTTATAGTCACTATATAAGCCACGTACTCAATTTACGCAGTGAATTTCTCCTTTTAATTTATAACGCGCAAATATTTCACTTCTGGCTAATCAAAAGAGAAATATATTCAAAAAGTAAACTTCTCTTCCCTAGCCCCTTTATCATTGTATCCTGACAAACATAGCTCGGTGAAACAGTTTTGTCAGGAACTTAAACTCACCTGATGTTTTGAAACACTAACAAACAATGGGTTGAGACATTATAATGCTTATTCGGTATGGATTTATGGATTAAAATATTCATCTCTATATATTTGATTCTGATATATATAGTTTCTCAGATAAAGTACACCTCGTTGTCATGTTTTACGAGGAGAAGGATATGGCCGTGTACTTTACCAAGGTACCGCCCAGCCTTATAAGTGTTTCTGTTTTAATTTGTTTGTGTGTTGGTGTGCACAATGTTATCTCGCAGATTGTGTTAGTCGACACCAGATTATCTTAGGTGTTAATGTATGGCTGTTGTCCTCGCTCCGTCCTATTGTCTAAGATGGTAACAGCGATCATGCCTGCTTTAGTTCTTCTTTCGTTAACCAAACTATCGTGATTAAAGTTGTCGTTTAGAAACACAACAGGCTCGTAATTTTTCCCTTTAAAATTTCGATCAGTGCACAAGTACAATGACTTACATCGGGTGCTATATCTCGTACCTTAAGGGCTCACTAAGCACGCAGATCTGCATTTGTCATCTATCTCACCAAGGGCTACAGAAACTTATCTCTCTTGAAATCATAGCTTTGTTGAGTAACATCAAATCGCATTGTGTTTAACTGTTTTAGGTAATCAGGACGCTACAAACCATCCGTGGTCTTTCGCGGTTAATCCATATATAGGTATATCTCTGATTTTACGTAATATGTATGTGATAATGGGTTATCATAATAAATCTTTCAATAAATATTCTATAAATAAAGAAGGTTGATATCATCAGCATGAATTGTATGAATAATTGTAATAATTAGTCAAATTAGCATTTTATTTCATTCCAATTGTAGTTAATGTAAACGACACTCGTCATTTTCGTGATTTAAATAGAAGGCAAGAGGAGGGCGTCCGCGGGAAACGCATATACAGAAAAGACCTGGTTATGTCATATCAATGTTAGCGCAAATTTGCGAATGATTTACTGAATGATTTTATGTTTTGTTCTCGTTAAGACTCAGGTTACTGGTAAAACTGTTAAAAACAAAGATTATCAAGAAGTTAATTTGGTTGGCAGTCCAATAATTTACAATATTTCAATAATTTTCGCCAGAACACAATAAGATCCAAAACAATAAATTACACTTTAACCTAAAAAATGCTATATTGATTTTGCAAGAGTTTTTCGTGGGTGATTTTAATTCTCGTAAATCCACCTCAAATAGAGGGTAAGGTCAGCATCCCCTATGACTAAGTCGTGTCATTGTTTTACACTATGGAATCTCGACATGACAACGAAAATGAGTATTGCAGTATGAATGTATTGTACAGGGCTTTAAACTAAATTAAAACGAAATCGTTCCAGAAAAAGTAAATGTTAACTGTATCGTTGACGTCTACCACTTAACAAATCTGGTCGACTGCAGTAACGTTTTGGTATAATAGCAAGTCGCGAATACGAAGTAACCTTTCGGTAAGGCCATACGGAAGGTTATTCCGTCATGAATAAGTAATGGGTTATTAAGTGATCCATTGTGTCAAATTAGTACAAATACATATACTGCAACTAACATTGATTATAATGACATCTAGCCTCTTTCACTTGAACATGTATCATACTCTAGCATTTGAGCAAAATGGAATGCTATTTGTACGCCACCAGTACACATCGATGTAGTGTATTTTCCATAACACCATTACATATTGTACTAAAGATATAATACACTTTGTACCGTGAGGATTGATAAACATTACATTATGGATGTCCTTCACGACTAATTGGGTGTTCCACGTACTGGACAAAAATATAATTGAAGGATGGCAAGAAAACCCAAACTTGCGAAAAATCAATATTTCTGCTTTAGATTTTCCGATAGTGAATAAAGTATGTGCATATTATAAAGATGTCAATTCATTGATGTATGACTGTTATGCAAAAACATTATAAACATATATATGTATGACAGGTTTCAGTAAAGTGTCATTTCCATTACATTTGGATGTTGTTGGTGCCGGAGACCCGATCAGCTATTAAATAGCATTATTATCAATGCTCAATAATGAATGAGACGCTAATGATCACCTTGATGCTGTATGACTTTGTATTTAGAAAGCGAGCGACATGCCGTGTTTTCTACCTATAAGTCTATATATAATTAATCAGTTATATATCAAAACGTTATTTCCAATGAAATTACCATTTGTTGTTAAAAGCGTAGGAATGGCATACATGTCTGCCTGTTATTGGCTGTCTCGATGCATTCTAAATTACATAAACAACTGACAATTCCTCTTTATAATGGTATCTCCACTTCAAATGAATTGGCGCATATCTTATTAACACCGGTTATTCTAACTGCGTTTCTTCTTTCCAGTGGATATCCTGAACATGTGTTTAATATCGTGAGAAAGCATCACAATTTCCTCTTTGATATATGTGCTTGCTCGGGGGGAAGGGGTGTTGGGGGATGTTCGTATATTTCTCAATTTCCATCAGTAATACGCTGTACATGACGTGGGGATATCTTACTTATCATTCCTCTCATTTTATTCGTGGTAGTTTAAACTCGCGGAATTATCTTTGCTACGATTAAGGAGAAATTTAATCTCCACGAATAGAAATAACTAAACAGTAATTTAAAAACCGTGCAAGATTTCAACAACGATACAGTGTATTTCTATAACATGAAGTCGATTGGCATGGATTTAGGTTACTTTGCCGTGAATTCATGTCAAATATTAAATGCTTTATACAATGGTAGTTTTATCAATATTCGTAGTCAGGATAAAAAAAATCTAATCGTTTTACTAGTCAGTTACATGTATCAATCTAATTGGTGTTCGGATATATTGTATGTTTGTGTCTTTTGGGAGGAAACGTCAAAGGTGAAGATGGGGTATGTTGTTGCAGTTTCTAATTGAAACAATTATTTCGAAAGTTTATATTTATATCAGCAAAGTTACAGTAATTAGATGTACCCCTTTTAATGATAGTTAATGAGTTTAATGAAATCCATTTATTTGGAAACACTTGTTGAGGTAAGATTTGAAAAGTAGGATGTTCATTATGTTTAAGTGGGTAAACTGAAAGGTTTACAAGTCAAATATTGAATAATAATTTGTCTTTTGGGTTGGAAGTGGGTTGTCGGAATGTGAGGAGAAGGAATCAAGATATTGATTAAGATTTCCTATAACACTGATATCATTTGTGGTGTGAGGTTCGAGGTATTAAACAGAATTGTTTTAGTGGCGAGACATTTTGATAATGTATAAGAATTGTCGAGTTTTAGAGTAAAGCCATTAACGATGTGTCTCTGATACAAGTTTGTCTTCCTAGATACAACTATATCCGTACTTCCTTTGTACATGCATACTTTTGCATACACCTAAACTGTGTCAGTCTATGTACCTGTATAAAACACGTGCATCCCTTCACTGGATTCTGCAGGTGTCTTCTCTGTGTAGGGCATATCCCTGGTGGATTCCAACGGACGGATACTGTTTCGTCAACACAATACGTTTCCCATTTAATGCCTTATAAGTAGTACCTAGCGCATTTTGATAATCTGTTTACACCCATTAATAAACAGTGGCAGAGATCAATTTCAAATGTAAACTGAAGTTTTCACGATCCATTTAGTCTGTTCAAAGCCAGCCATTACTCACCACATCATGTGTTTTTTGTACAACTCGTGGACAGATTATCAGAATAGCTTGCCTCAGAGCTATTTGATGATGTTTTATATCACAAGTTTATCTTTAAAGGTATCAGCCATTAAATTTTAAAAACTACAATTAAACAGCAATTTTAGTTTCGATGGCGGAGCCTTAATACCTCTAGACCACACAAAATAGCTGGTTTATAATTACCCATAAAACCCTGCTTCTGCATGACGTCACATGCATTATATCGGCCATGTTCGGACGCTTACCAGCCTATAGTTTTTCGAGTTTTTTTATTTATTTTTTGTTTGTTTGATATATGACACTGTTCTTTTTCAATAAAACTTTACTAGTAAGACACCTCATATCAATTTATATAAAGATATCCTTTCTTTCGTTATTTTATTTCTAAACGGAAATATCCATTGGTTACTTTTCTTATTTAAACCCTTCTTCCTCTCTATTTGGAAAGATAAGAAAATAGCAAACAACAAAAACATGCATATATACAATGCATATGTATTCAAGATATCGCTAAGAGCACAAATCACAAAGACAAGCAAATTGATCCACCATTTTTACAACGAACTCTATACATCAGGTTTTGAAATTTCTAAAAGAAATAAAATAAAACGTTGTATAAGCCCCTTTTTGTTACCTTTTTGAGATTTCTCAAAGGAAAAAAATTAAAACGCTGTATAAGACAATTTTTGCTACCTTTAAATCACTTTTAACTTTCAAAAAATGAACAAAAGCACGTAATTTTACTACCTCTTAAAATTGGGTATTACAATGCGTGGAGAAATGTTTTCTTCCTCCGTGGACTCATCAGTGATGCTAGAGACATCACAAAATCGTCTTTTTTTAAATATAGAACTCGGCTAGGGACACTATGTAGATCTTTTATCCTCTGACGGTTCTTCAGTGGTGCTAGATAGACAATACAGTTGATTCGTTAGATACACCAAACAATTGTCCAAAACCCTCAAATAAACGTCATTGACTTTAGGTGTACCTTCGTCCGTCCAGGATTAGTCAGTGATGTTAAGGGTTAGAATTATTGATAAATGGAGGCAACCGAATCCGTAACTCAAATAGAACAGATGCCAAGTATTGGAATCAGACAGTGCAGAGATATTATGGGTACAATTTTACAAATATATATAATGCTCCCTCCTCCCTCCAAAAAATACATTAATAAAATAAATTAATTAACATAGCGTTGCTATTGGTCACCCAAAGTAGTATGGGTGTCTAATGTTATCTCAAAACATCCGACATGGCGTTGTCGATCAGGGTAAAATTCGGACTGCGCATTTAACTGCATTTAATAGATGATAGAAGCAATCCATATCGATAAATTCCAAAATCATGACAGAAAATGCCATTGCAAAATATCCTAACTTTAGTATAAATGTATACAATACATATACGTTTTATTTGAATACTCCATCAAGACTGGAAAAGAGACGTATCATGTCCGCAAACGGTTTTACTCACGTTTGCTTTTGTGGCGAATTCTGGTCAATCTTGGTCCATAAAACTATTATACAATGTATAATTTTAATTATATTTTTCGTCTTGTATAGGTGTTTTTTTAAATATACAGAGAGTTTATGATATAAGGTATTGCAGCTTACTACATATCAAAATACTAATCGTAGCAGTATGTATTTCAACGATCAATCAACAAAAATATGTACCAGATGCATATTTATGAATCAAAACAATGTATCGCTTAATGATGAATTTTACATAATCATGTAGTGTGGTATTCAGTGATATCAGATATATATACGCCATAATATCCACATTATCGAAACAAATCCTTATTTCAATTCAAACTTTCCAGTGCTTAAATAACTGTGTTGATGCCTGTTGGTGACGTACACAAGCATTAAACTGGACTGTTGCCCTGTAAGGGGTTGAACTGAACACCCAAGAAATAATGTTCTGTTAATTACTGGTTCTCACCATTAAAATAATGGAAACACTGGAGGTATACGACAGATATATATAACTATTTGTATTTGACAAAGGCCAATACGGGCTCTAGGGTGCAAACGTATTATCTCTGGTGTTAATTTGTCAAAATCAAAGATAATTTAATTCGCGCGAAAAGCTGTTGATCGTATTATGTCCACACATTATATTCATCTATTACAAACTGTTCACACATTGATATTATCATTTAAATCCGAGACAATTTATAGGGCCATCAGTCCTGTTCGAATGTCTTCATATTCAAAAACACGGATAACATCGTTTTGATCTAATATGGCCAATTTAACTTGAAAAGTTGTACGTTTGATTCCTTGTGTGTTATTTCCAGGCCTTTGTGACAGTATTTAGACCTAAATTGGAGCTCGTTGACACTTGTCCTACAATAATGATAAAACATCATTACTATCTCGAATTGCCCAGTGATGATTGTTTGAAATGCGTCAAGGTTTTGTAAACATATTGTGTCGATTTACAAGTGTTAAATGGTGGGGGTAATTCCTCAATGTGCCGCTACTCCCAAATTAAACGCTATGGAAGCTATCACGATCGTCCACAAACGATCAGATCGAGAGGGTTAATGGAAGGCTATTGTCAGACTTTGTCTACATATTCTGTGAATTAAATGTTTAGGTTAAACTGTAACCTCAGCGGTACATGACATTAAACAGAATCGGTTCCAAAGACTGCCCAGAACATCATGATCGCAGTTTGCTATCATGGACAAGAGATCGTCATTGGCGCTGTATAAATACGCCGTATCATTTAATCGTCTATTTAACCTTTGTCAGAGTAGCGCCATAGTGTAGAACAATTTCTCAATAGTATCACCGCTTGTTTAAGTTACCATGAAAAAGGCATTTTATGTACATGCAAAGATACGACATTGTTTTTCTTTTATTGTAATAATATTCATAACTGAAATAGGTCAGATGCTGGCATTGATAAGCTTTAAATAGCAGATGTAACTAATTCTTGGACAACACATGCGTTACACATTCTTGCCAACCTACCATGTTCAGGACAAACATTTTGTGATATTTTCCCTTCTTATATTCCCATGTATATGCTAAGAATGTATAAAAGGATACATACATTTTTTTTTGTTTTACATATATTGCGATGAATTCCTTTTTATGACACTCCGCGAGGGATTTTAAAGTAGGAGAAAGCCCTCGTGATTGGGGAGGTGACCAATGAATTTTTAACGCTCGGAGCCCTTTACCGGCTACATAAAATTTACACGGCTTAAAGCTGACAATGCAAGTTAAAAATTATTAAAATGATTTTTTAAAATAAGTATACTTGTATTTCAAGAATCGTTTATGAGACATTCCCCTGTTGAGGACAGCCATTTTTGTTTTACGTTCCGACGACTCACCGACCCCTATATAAAGCGCGTGAATCGACACACGTGCGCTCAGTCATGTACATATACAATGTATGACCATACTGTATCACCTACAAATGTAGATAAATAAAGCCAAGTTACCTGTAATCTGCATGGGGCTTGTCTTAGCTAGAAAACATGTCAACTCCTCTAAGCTGTCATTTAGATGTTTGTAAAAATAAAATTTCAACGCAAATGAATAGAAATCCAAACAATAGGGGGTTGACCAGTGAAGGTTACTAAGCAGAGCAAAAGAAAAATGGCTGCCACTTCCTTGGATACGACATTGTCATAACTAGGGGATGGCTCAGAAACAATTTTAGAAATCATAAAATCATATATTTTTTTTTCAATTTCAAATGCATGTTTTTTAACTTGCATTGTCAGCTTTAAGAATAACACCACTGATAAAATGTACAAGGATTAACATGAATCATCTAGTAATGGGAATTATTTTTTATCATCATTAATGTTCTGTTAAATCGTATTTCTATTTATCTGAAAAAACTCACATAATATGTAACAATAAGCTTATATAAATGCGCGGGACCCATTGTCACAATTTACGATGAAAATAAGGTGAAATACAAGATTAAGGAATCAAGTCATCGATTAGGGCAAAACCATAATCCAGCATATTTCTAGAGATACATAAAATTGTTTTCTTAGTTTATTATATTCCCATGCATAAGAAGGTATCAGGAATGATTTATACTATAATTTAACAATACACTTTTAGGTAACTATGAAAGAGACAACAATATTTAACATTGTAATAACTGTTCTATGATATTGTTCGTATCTAAAACTACAGATGCATTGCTCTTGATAACATCTTCCTCGTGCAAAAATGACGACTGGGACAAGACAATGCCTAATTGTTGTATCATTTATATTGTTAATGTTTATCTTCTGCTTTTCTCAATAAAAACCGGTCTATTAGGACTAAAACGTCCTCTGGATGATACCATATATAACAGTCAAATAGATGTATCTTGATTACAATGGTAAAGTTAAAGTAAACATATGTATAATGGTTGTCATGTGACATTCAGCATCATAATAATTATTAATCAATGAAGAGCAAAATGTGTATTTCTAGTTCTATATTAGATCCCCTCAGATATCAGCCTTGGTAACCTACATTGTCAATTGAATCATACATGGGGCAATAGTATTTCTTATGGTTTTTAGGTGAAACCCGAAGCTCATGTTTGACAACTAAGGAATCTTACCCATGGAAACCATGTTAACATTTTATTGGGGTGATACAATGGAATCTCATCAGTTTGGCTTTATTCGGAAGCTAGTGTAAGTATGCCTTTGGTACAAATGTAGTACAAACTCGTACTGACTGTCAATAGAGTTAGTATCAAGATTCGTCGAAATGGGACGATATTATTCAACAATACTTCCATATATGTATGTATCCCTCTGTTTAAAATCTGATGTATGTTTGCTTAACTTTGATAACATATTACTATTTTTCTCATTCCAATGGAAATACAGTTTTAAGGTGTTTAATCGACTTCCTAGGTTATCTAGTGTACTTTATTTGTGGTGAAAATATATAAAAATGTTTTCAACAAATTATGTCATCATTTTTGTACATTTGTGTAACAAAATCATTAAAAAAGAAGAGGAAACTAAAAGAAAAGAGTAATGATTTCCTAATATATTTTTGCTAAACGTTGATAACATTTAACATGCAGTTTTTTCTAGAAAAAATAGAGATACAGTTGTAAAGTAAAAAGGAAGAGAAAGAAAAGTAATAAGGCGTGATATTGTTAACTACCTATAGTACCTTTCGTCGTGTGACATGTAGAACAATCGATAAGATTTACTACTGGTATATGATTCATCTCGGCGTGTGGGTGGCGTTATTGTAGTAATTGTAAAGTAATGTAACTTTTTTTAAATGTATTCATACAAAATAGACGTTGACGCGAATGTTTAAACTTAAATTTCATAATAACTCCATTTTATCAGAAAAAAAAACAGTTTGAAAAGATTTTTTTATTCAAGTGTAAGTGCCATGAAACTGTATTTTTGTTTAAATGATTTTCATTTCTCGTGATGTTTTTATAAAAACATCAATTTTTCAACAAAAAGTTCCTGTCAAAATTCTAAAATGTTTTTACACTAAAGAAAAAAACGGGCACTCAATCGTGACAGTGTGGCGTCAAGGAAAAGCCGTTAACGGCAAGTATATTGTGTGCAATTATCTACAATTATAGCAAGCGTTGGGCTTACTAGAGATAAAGCGATAGTACCCTCTTAATCAGGCTATGATCTGTCCAAGATAACTTTCAAAATCAGGGACTACTTTACGTTTGGAAGTGACACGGACAATTTGAGTACAATGGGGCGGATTGTGCTAACAATGAGACCAATTTACTAATGTACTTGGTAAAACCTTAACATCTCATTTTACTCTGTTAACACTAGATAGACTGTACTGATTCCTTTCATAAACTGCATATATTGGCACACCGGTTAATACAGAAAGCAGTTTAATCATTTAGCACCCACAAACATTTCAATGGGTGATGGTGAGTTCAAAATATGCTATGCATGGTATCGACATATTTTACGAGGTGTGCAGTCATTTCTACGCGTGTCCGGTATTCGCTATGTAAATTGGTTTGGTTATTTTCCGTCAAATGCTCATCCATAATAAATCCGAAACCTGAACATCCCTTTCATTTGCCTGTGCTATTTAGCAAAACACATTTTAATGATGTTCATGGTAGATTTAGCTTAGATTTGTATTTAGGATTTACGATAACATACATAGTGTTTGTAACTGGGTAGTAAATAATGAATTATCCATTACATTTGAATCCTCTACGACACGTTTTGGAACACATCTCATGGTTCCGTTGCTGCCATGTAAGTCTCACTTGAGATTGACCCAAATGTAATCTCGATTTACGTTCTTGTTCCGGTTGAACTCGTCCTATCTCCATTACTTTTCGTCCAGGTCCGACAAAACGAAATGGTTTTGGGTGCTACAGTTCTATATTTATTTTCAGAATTAGGGTTACATAGTCAACCCTTTTTGAGGTTCAAAATCAAATTTCAGCCAAAATTCCTAGTATATTACGTTAAATGTCCTTACATAGGAGGAGATTCTTTAAACACGCAAACATACATACTTTTCATATTTTATTTTTTGTAACATTTGTGTTTTTGTATATTAATTGGCATACATTCTTTGTACATATATATACCTTTCAACTAAAGAAGGATTCTGGACAAAGTATAAAGGCTGATGAGATTTGTCCTGCCAATCCTATTGTTTTCATCTAATAGTGAGAGGTAATATCGATTGATCATGACTTGGATTTTAAACTTTATATTTGTATTTATTCTTATATTTGGATGAACTTTATTTGAATAATTGCTTTCTGAATAGCGTTTTATTCTCTGTTTATTCTTATTGAACAAGTAAAAATATTTTTTCATTTCTTTTGCTGAGAAACGTTTGCTTGACAACCGGTACCTTTAGAACAGTAGATGAGACAAGCGTTTAACATCAGCTTTATCCAATTACAATCCAAGTTCTGCCATTCATTAACGAGCACCTCATTTGACTTATAATCAGTACATCTTCGCGTCCCATTTGTAAACTCGTAGTCTAAATGACGGAGACTCTAAACTATTAAATTTGTATGTGTTGTCCACAAAGCAAAATTGTATTTGTAAAGTAAATTATGAATTAATATGACCCAAAACCAAAGTGGTAGAATACAAACATTTATATTGTTAGTGTGTCGTGCATTTCTCTTATGCTGTTATTTCTATTACTATTTTGGGAATTGAAATAATAATGTTGACTCATTTCATTTTATGCAAACCTCATCAACAGTTGCAAATTGCATTGTTTATTTGTCTTATCAAATTAATGTTTTATTAACAGTCAGGTCATGTAAGGACGACCTCCCATGTATGTTGTGTCTTGCGTGTATGAAGTGCGTGGTGCGTGTTTTGGGAGACTGCTGTATATTCGTGTTGTATCTTCTTGTATAGTGGAACTCTTGTCCTTTTTATAGTGCTATATCACTGAAGCATGCCGCCGAAGACACCGAGCAAAACACCCCACCCGTTCATATCATACTGACAACGGACGAACCAGTCGCTCCGCTAATTAATTAATGCTGAGTGTTGAGCAGGATCAGAAACTACCACGTTTTTTAGACGACTTCACAGGCGCGAGTGCTCAACCTAATGCTAAAAGTGAACACTAGTACTATGTAGTCTCCCAAAACACACAACACCCAAGACACCACATACACGGGAGGCCGTCCTTAAATGACCCTGGCTGTTAATGTAATAAACCAAACCCATAGGTTTAGCATACATATATACAATGTATATATTGCCATTATAAAGGACATTAATTAACATACCGAGGCTCTGTGAACTAACAATGAACTGATATTTGAACCATTATAAGTCCAATACGAATATCCATGTTTCTAACTCAATTTTTGCTTGAAACAAACATATTTACATCTCAAAAAGATGTTATATTTTCACGTCACTGTTTATATATATGTAATAACACTCAAACTGACAGCCATATTTGTTGGTACATTTATGTCTTAAAGAAAATGGAATTATGAACTTATCCTAACTGTGTAAACCATTTCAAGGCAGCCTGACCCTCAAAACACACACATTAAACAAAACACAATATAAATTTAAAGGGGCAATTCAGTGAGGCCAATTCGTTACATAACCACGAAGCAAAATATTACATAAATTTATTGTTCTACAATCCTTATGAAACATATGACAAGAAATAGTGACAAATTCCACAACTTTGTATTTCAAGTATTTTAATTAATATCATTGAAAGTCCAAATCGTTGATCAATACGATTAAGCAGGTACAACATGTACGCTGTACCCTTGCCCGAGTCAAAGTCACGCATGTTAAACAAAAGCAATACATAAACACTGAGGAGTTGATGAAATTATTTTAGACAAGAACGTGTATCTAACAATGTTAACACAACTGTTACAGCGTTTTGAGAAGTTCTAGACAAAAAATTCTTTACAACACAGACAAGGGTCAGGGTTCGGCATACAAGGCTATGTGTAATGGCGATTGAACAGTTCACATACATTTGACTACAGTGGGCTTTTCTGACATATCACAGTTAAAGCAACTAATCTAATTTCCATTAGAACTGGTGTGTATCCGAAATATGTGCAAGTTTCGATGTACTCTAAGATCGAACTGTCTCTTTAAAAATAGAAAATACGTTTGTAAGGACACCAAGTTACATGCAACATACACTGTATTCTCGCACTTCGGACAGGGAAATCTCACATTATACCCGGTGCTAGCTTTTTCTATCTCGTCCGATCTGTCTGGTACCTTTACGCGAATTTTGGCGGAATTTTACGCCATTCATGTAACAGTCCGCGCATGTGACGTCAAACTCTCGAGCCGGTGACGTCACAAGCGTCAGATAATCAATATTATTAGAAATATGTGCATTCAGTCATTTACCATGCATTGTTTGGTTGTTGTTTATAATTATGAAAACAGTATGTACCGATTGGCCATCGTTTTCTCTTTGATATAACCGAACTATAGAAATCTAGTTTTATGCGGAATGACTGAAATCGAAGCACAGATGAAATGGTTAATCGGCTTTGAAACAGGAGGCCCAAGACGGGATAGTTTTACACTCTGAACGCGTATATAGATGGGTTTTGTTATATCCTAGAGGCGCGAGAGAAAAAAATATATTAACTTAAAGTGATCGAGATCGGGTTATCTCAGTCTCGGGCTAAGATTTTGTAACATCCCAACCTCGGCTAACGCCTCGGTTGGGATTATGTTACAAATACTAGCCCTCGACTGAGATAACCTGATCTTGTTCACTTACAGGTAACAGATTTTATTAGTGTTGGCATTACTTCTTTGCCACATGTTTTATTACTTCTACATCTACTGCGAATTACTCCACAAATATGATATCACAGACAATATGTTTTCTCGAGATATTTCATCAATTAGCGTTTATGCGCGAGGATCTATATAAATGCCTAAAATAGTATTTAGTAATACTCTAATCTCACTGTCAACTGGTGGAATGGAACCTGGATATTCTCATGTCTACAGATGACAAACCGATAATTCATCATTATGTTTTATCTTTAAAACAGACCAAGTCCGCTTTATCTAGCCGTCTATGTGGACGGATAGGACATCTTATGGCGGACTCTTTTTCCTTCACACTTATCGGCCCGAAAATCCTTCATTTTCAAAACAAAGACATCATATTTTGTGTTCCCTGATAAAATCGGAAGTTAAATATTCTTTGTTATGGCAAAATCACAATATGACCAAACAATTTTTTAAACATTTTAAGTGAACAATACTGACTTCACAACGTAACAATATTTTACAATTTGTTTTCTAAAGTGTTCGGAGATAAGACACTATCGTTTCACACATCTGTAACGCGCTTTACGCCAGATGGGTTTGTGTTTCAAGCTGTTGATGGGAGGGTTGTGGAGGTCAAGTCACAGGTATTTGGACAGTTTAGCATCAATTGGGGAACAATACACCTTACAAACAATAAACCTGGTGGGTATCGCCAGCAGAGTCGGATTTCTATTGCGACATCGCACGGCAACGAGACAAGATCAAACTTCTAACTGGCAGAAGTATAAACATCAAACTGTCGTAGACAAAGCTTTGTTAAACAGGAATATTAGTATAAACGGTCGGTAAGCACAGTATTATCTTTACAATTAGCATCCAAAGACAACCCTTTAGGATACAGTAAGGCTGATATAAAGATAACATACACACAGAACAATAACAATGTACTGCAGGCTTGTCGCCGGAATACCGAGTTGTGGATAGGAATACTTATATTAAACATGAAATATATTCGTCGAGTAGAATCTTTCGTCGACTTTGCGGTTGTCATGAAACCATATATTTAAAATCAAATAAATATAAAATAATCACTATTGCTCCATCGGCTAACCGCAAATATTTCTATCCACGAAATCATATACCATAGCTCAAAACCACGAAAGAACACGCAAATATTTCATGTCATATAGTATAAATGTATGTTGGATTCCAATTCTCAAATATATTAATTATCATTAGTATGGATACTCTCAGAACACGCAAATATTCCATGTCATATGGTATAAACGTATGTTGGATTCCAATTCTCAAATATATTAATTATCATTAGTATGGATATTCTCAGTACACGCAAATATTACATGTCATACAGTAAGTTGAATTCTAATTCTCAATTGTATCATTAGTGTGTAAACTGTATATTCTCATTACGAAGCCTGTTCAGATTGAATAAAATACCAATATGTACATGTGAAGTACATTTTTGTACATGTAACAGGTAGGTAAAGCTTTGGGGAGTATATCTTCTAGAACATAATGTGACTAAAATGATAATACACTAAATATACCAGTTATTATGACGGCGTTTTCCTGAATTACCGCCGAACCGTGATATCAGTATGCACAGCAGTAATTTTCCTTATTGCCAAAGCACACTTTATAAATATTTCCTTACATATTGTTCTGGTATTGTTTATTGCCGATTGGACGGGTTTCAATTTTGATTTTCCCACTATTGAAGAGTAATATAATTTAGTTGTAGAATCCATACAACAATAAACGGTCAAATAGCCCTTACTTCGGGCCAGACGATAACAAGTTTTTATTCATTATTGGGAATATTTTATCGGGCTGAAAAGGCGACTAAATTTGGAATATTAACTTTTCTATTCTTCCTGACTTTAGATCTTCAGTTGAGCTAAGGAGAAAGACACTGTAAAATGTGATAGCAATCTGATTCCATAATTATATTGTCTCTGTGATATCGTAAGGCCAAAAAAATGTCTGTTTAGGGTTACATTGGCAAAACAATATGGCCGGTAGGCCGGGAGGATTTTTAGGTCACCTGAGACGAAGTCTCAAGTGACCTATTCTAATCGCCTTTTGTCCGTCGTCGTGCGTCGTCCGTCGTATGGCGATAAACAATTTACTTTTTCGACTTCTTCTCCAAAACTACTGAACCACATTTGTTGAAATTTTGCAGAAACCTTTCATAGCCAAAGGTCAACCAAAATTGTGAATTATATGGTCCCAGCCCCCTAGGGGCCTGAGGAATGGGGCCAAAAGGGGTCAAATAGGCTAAAACTTCAAAAATCTTCTTCTGAAATTCCAGAAATGGTAGAATCAAATATTCTTCATAGATTGAAAGGTCTTGAGGTCCTTTACAAAAATTGTGAATTATAAGACCCTTTGGTCTCACGTTCCCCCCTAGGGAGGTTCAAGTTTGCTATAGTTTATATAGGGAAAAGACATTTTTGAGCATTGTTTGGTCATTTGTAATAGGAAATAAGTCAAATGTTGTTAGAATTATCAGTATGAGATGACCATTGAATCATATTAACAATTTTTCCACGACTGACCCCCAGGGGCCTCAGGGGTGGGGCCAAAGGGATCCGATAGGCTAAAACTTCAAAAATCTTCTTCTGAAATTCCAGAAAAGGCAGAATCAAATACTCTTCATAGATTGAAAGGTCTTGAGGTCTTTTACAAAAATTGTGAATTATATGACCCTGGGGTCTCACGTTCCCCCATGGGGAGGGAGGTCAATTTTACTATAAGTTATATAGGGAAAAGACATTTTTGAGCATTATTTGGCCATTCGTAATAGGAAATGAGTCAAACTTTGTTAGAATTATAAAACTGAGATAGTATTTTAACATCATATCCATATTGGTCCTGGGGTCCAAAAGGGGTCAAAATGACTAAAATAAGAAAAAAAATCTTCTGAATTCACAGATTTGATGGAACCAGATACTCTTCATAGATTGAAAAGTCAGTTATAAAATCACCGACTGGTTTCAAGGGCCTGATGGGCCAATATATAGTTTTTTTGTGTCTTTGTTTCATTCTGTATCCGAATTCAGGTGACCGCTAAGGCCCATGGGCCTCTTGTTTTAAGTGTCTTTCACCCTAGAATAATGGCCGGAACCGGAGTCCGAGATCGAAATACCGGCTTTTAATTTTTTTCGTAGAAAAGTGGGAAAAAAAACTAGGGTCAGCGGTAAAACAAGAGACCCAGAGGGCCTGTATCGCTCACCTGGTTTTTTGTAAGTAATTATCACAAGACTCTGACAATTAGAAAAATAAGCAAAATTGACTCCCAAAGTTTAATTTTGAATCACAACCATACAATGATGCTATTGATACCATACAAATATGCTATCCAATACATAGATTCAGAGACAAAGTAATTTATATGAAAGTAGTAGCCTAATTGACCTTTTTGACCTCGCATCTATTGCCGTCTAAGGCCCCGGGGGTCAGCCCTATCATTTGTACAATTTCAAATCCCAACCCTATAAGGATGCTACCATTGCATTATAAGTGCTCTTCCATTCTAAGTTGCAGAGAAGAAGTCGTTTATATGGAAATAGCTAAATTAACCCCTTTTGACCCCCGCCCCTCAGGCCCCCGGGGGTCAGCCCTATCATTTGCACAATTTGGAATCCCCACCCTATAAGGATGCTACCATTGCATTATGGGTGCTATACCATGCTTAGTTGCAGAGAAGAAGTCATTTATATGGAAATAGCCAAATTGACCCCTTTTGACCCCGCCCCTCAGGCCCCCGGGGGGTCAGCCCTATCATTTGCACAATTTTGAATCCCCACACTATAAGGATGCTACCATTGCATTATGAGTGCTATCTCTTGCTTAGTTTAAGAGAAGAAGTCGTTTTATGGAAATAGCCAAATTGACCCCATTTGACCCCGCCCCTCAGGCCCCCGGGGGGTCAGCCACATCATTTGTACAATTTTGAATCCCCACCCTATAAGGATGCTACCATTGCATTATGGGTGCTATCCCATGCTTGGTTTCAGAGAAGAAGTCGTTTATATGGATATATGATCATTTGTACAATTTTCAGTTAGTAGCCTATAAGGATGCTACCAGTCAAATTTTGTTGAAATCCGACCAGCGGTTATGGAGAAGAAGTCGATTGTTGATGGACGCCGGACGCCGGACGCTGCGGTATCCCATAAGCTCACCTCGGTCCTTCGGACCAGGTGAGCTAAAAAATAGGGTCGGTCGGGTAACCCTAAACAGACATATTATTTTTTGGCCTTAGATAAATGGTTTTCGGAAAATTGTATTTTCATTATCAGCATTTCTACCTAATGTATTTTGTCTAGAATTATAACAAAGACTCTTCTCTGGTCAATATCTTTTCATTGTATGGTGAATGCTTTCTTGTATATTCTTATGGTAGCATCTTATCAAGAAATAAAATGTCTGATGAGTCCGTTATCATGGTATTATCTATTTTCGTAATTTTTGGATGCATTTTATTTCAGTCAATTCACAAGGATTGAGGCAGGTTTGGTTTAATAACGAGGAAAGTAGCATTCCGAAGAAAAACTATTTACATGTATACCTACTGCATTGTGTATGTCTGAAAAGTACTTTATGGTGGTTTTTAATTTAACCATAAACTTGTCTTTCACAAGCAAGGGGGAATAACCCCTAAAACAATTTGTCCTTTTGAGACGCAAGATAAGCTGTATATGATGCAAGCAAATCATTGCCAATATTGATTTATGCATTTACTCTTAATTTGGTGTATTAAAATTGATGACTCAAATTCAAAGCTGGCTAATACTCAATATCACTACTGATCTGGACTTTATGCATAAAGACAAAAAACAAATGAAAGATATTAAGATTACATTAAAAGCATTCATAAGTCTTTGATTTGTTTAAAATTTTGTTTATTCAACAAGTTTTATGCTTAAATTCAGTATACGATAATTGGTATTACAACTGGAAAATAAGTCGTTCTCACCAAAATGTTCTTTTTCATTTCTTCAAATCAAAACTCGATATGCTAACACATACAGACTTTAGTGGAAAACAAAAACAAAAATATCAACATCTCCTGTAGCATTTCAATTGTCCTTTAGTTTACAGTTTGATGGTATGTTTAATAAATAATGAAATATACATATGCATCATTCTATAAATATTGTGATTTTAAAATTGTTTATCAGTGGTATTTACTGTATACAAGTTTCAGTTGAAAATGTGTTACAAATAAACTTCAATGACCAAATCTCAAAATATATGAACCCATTTGCAAAGTAAACAAGAGATCCGAGAGGGATCTTGGCGCCCACCATTTTGATCTATGTCTGACAATGGAAAGAGAGATCTTTTCCCTGCTTTTCAAACTTTTTCAAACACACTACATATAAAATTTGAGACAGATCGCTATAGTACTTTCTAAGAAATAGTGGTAACAAACTTCAACAATGAAATCCAAGATGGCGGCCGTTCAGCCATCTTGTTGACTGATCAGTTACAAAATGCAGTATGCACAACTAGGGCCCTAGGGATGCCTACTTATAAAATTTGAGAGAGATCCCTTCAGCACATTTTGAGAAATAGCGATAACAAACTTTAACTATCAAAATCCAAGATGGCTGCCAGGCGGCCATTTTATTGACCGATTGGTCCCAAGACACAATATGCACAACTACATGTAGGGCCCTAGGGGAACCTACATATGAAATTTGAGACAGATCCCTTCAGTACTTTGTGAGAAATAGCGGTAACAAACTCTAACTATCAAAATCCAAGATGGCGGCCATCTTGTTGACCAATTGGTCCCAAAATGCAATATGCATAACTAGACCTCTAGGGGAACCTACATATGGCATTTGAGAAAGATCCATTCAGTACTTTCCGAGAAATAGCGGTAACAAAATTTAACTGTCAAAATCCAAGATGGCTGCCTGTCGGCCATCTTGTTCACCGATCGGTCCCAAAATGCACTATGCACAACTAGGGTCCTAGGGGAACCTACATAAATGTATGATATTTGAGAAAGAGTCCTTCAGTAGTTTCCGTGGAATAGCGATAACAATCTTTAACTATCAAAATACAATATGGTCCCAAAATGCAATATGCATAACTAGACCTCTAGGGGAACCTACATATGGAATTTGAGAAAGATTCCTTCAGTACTTTCCGAGAAATAGCGGTAACAAACTTTAACTGTCAAAATCCAAGATGGCCGCCTGTCAGCCATCTTGTTAAACGATCAGTCCCAAAATGCAATATGCACAACTAAAGTCCTAGGGGAACCAACATATGAAATTTGAGAAAGATCCCTTCAGTACTTTTTGGGAAATAGCGGTAACAAGCTTTAACTATTTAATTCCAAGTCTTGTTGACCGATCAGTCACAAAATGCAATATGCACAACAAAGGCCCGAGGGGAACCTACATATGAAATTTGAGAAAGATCCCTTTAGTACTTTCTGAAAAATAGCGATAACAAGAATTGTTAACGGATGGACAGACGGAAGGACGCACGGAAGGATGGACGGACCACGGACCAAGGACAAAAGGCGATTTGTCAGACTACATAGATACAAGAGATCCTCAAAGGATCTTAATCCCCACTATGGAATATTCTAGTCAGTCAAAGGATAATAGGGTCTTTTTCTTTGTTTTCCATTCTTTTCCCTCTTTCTTAATATATATAAAAAAAATATTGAATATACACAGGAAACTATATAGCAGCAACACACTTTCGTTGTCAAATTCAATATTGTTACTGTCAGCCATGTTGTGTTTGGGTTTGTTTAAAAATGGTTATGAAGAACCAAGGACCAAGAAGCAGACCATACAAGACCTTTTCAGTACCTTATATTAAAGTGTCAAATTCCAAGATGACTACAAATGATATCATTCTTGTTATTTCAAGATCATTCACACAAAATACAATAGAACTCTTATGGACCAAGAGGAATATACACAAGAAATTTTAGTGTTTATACTTTCAGTACTTTTTGAGAAGCAGTAATCAAAACAAACTGTCAGCCATCTTGTTGACTGATCAATTCTTCACTGTAACAAGGAGAGTAATTAAGACAGGTTTGTTCAGCCCATTTCTTAGAAATAGCGATAAAAAGATTCAGATATCGAAATCCGAGGTAACTGACTGTCGGCCGTCTTGTGTGATCAGTCCAAAAATGCAACACCCATAACTAGGACCCACACTTAGCCTATATATGAAATTTGAGAGAGATCCTTTTGACACTTTCTCAGAAATAGCAGTAAGAAATTTCAGCTACTGAAATCCAAGATGTCTGCCTGACTGCAATCTTCAGACTGATCAGTCCCAAATTTGCACAGTTATATTATACAGGGCACTTGCGATTCAGACTAAATGTGTTTTGTAGATTAAGACAATGATGACTCTGATAACATCACAAGAGTAGATAGAATTTTGTACTTTATTTATAGTCTATATTCGGTGATCTTCACACTGCCACACAGTGTGACAACTGCCTATCTTCATACCCGGAAAACTAGCCAATGAAAAAAGCATGGAGAGCAGGAATGTTTGTGAAACTGGGCCTGTATGTACAATATATGTATTTATGATATGCAACCCAATTGTTATGAGCCCTTGCACTCAGAAATAAAATCAGAAGAAATGAAGTAAAATCATAAAAATTCCAGCCATGCATAAGCCTCCGCATCAACTATGTTCTTGTTTGAGACAGCTATTTGCACAATTGCTAGCTTGTCGTCAACTACTTTATACATGTACTACAACCACATATCTTTTCCCAAAAACATCTCTGTAAATTTTTAGGTTCAAACAGAAATCAGAGTTGTACCCCTTTGTTTTCAAAAGTGTGAGTACAATTACCTACCCCTCTAAACATTATATGGAGCTCTGATGTACTTCAGATGTATGTAATTTCAAATATCTGAGTGTGCGAGACATCATAAATAAATTAGGCCATATACCAAAAAATATTTGTTTTTCTGGAAACCTGACGTCCCACCCTATAAAATCAGTGCTCAAAAACTTTATATCAGTTTTGCCCTCAAGCAAACAAATAACTACCTTATTTTTCTTGTTTTGCACAAAATCAGGAATATAAGTACAAATTCTGGAAATTTAAGACACCAATAATACCCTGGGAATCATTCCCATGGTTTATATAAGGTTGAATAAAGTCTATTTCAGTTGTTCACTGCAAGAAACTGGGTAGAAAAGAAAAAATATTAAAAAAAAAATCCCTACCTACCGACCCTTAATTTTTAAAGTGACTGTTACCAGAAACAAGAAGATATTGTAATAAAGAGGATGCTTATTAGAGAACCAAAAAGTAAATTATGAACAAAACAATTCAGTAATATTTTACCTCTTTTTGTATCCGTGGCACATTAATCTGTAAACATGCATATACTGTTCCTTTTAACCTTTGAGATGCATTATTATGTCATGATTCCCATGTAAAAGACTCATACAACATCATATGTTGTAAAACACTGTTAAATCCACGGAATGGGGGTATTTCTACACCTTCAACTTCTCCTTCAGAATTGGGGAGGGGCGCATATAGGGTAATTACGGTAAGTATATAATATAGGAATTTTCTTGTTTGTACGTATACAGCTTACACGTTTTCAGCAAACTTAACTTTTAAGTGTCATGTACCTGTATATGTCATATACATTGTACAATGTAAAGTAATGGTTAGGAAAAAAGGGAAATAACCCTGAAGCTGATATATATCAATTATGGACCTTTGCTGAGGTCCATATGAAACATCAAGTCAATATATGAATATATGATGAAGATTCATTCGCATGTGGTAATTAGGATGATGAAGGGAAACATAAGACGACCTGCATTATGAAAATTAAAGCCATTTGTGTTTATGTAAGTGGGCCTTTAAGTCAAATAAACATTCAAATTACCATCAGTTCGTAAGTTTGTTATCACATGAAGCTAAGATAAATTTGCATGTAAATAAATAATGAACTAATCACATTGGTCATTTTAACAATTATTCGATTTGATCGTCTCTACAGTCATAAAGGAGTAGATATGATAGGACCAGTATTTGGCCTTAATTTTTCAGGCCGAAAAAAATTAACTCTGATCCCCATCAATTTCATATCAATAAATACTCTCATACTTGCCATTCATCAAAACATAATTTTTTATAACCATGTACACGATGTGTCCCACCTATGACGTCATCAAATTGATGATTTTCCCCTTCTCGCCAAATTTTGCTAGAAATTCATCATCTTTAGGTTAGAAAAGGCTTGAAATGGATTTGGCCGCCACCTTTGAGCAACTTTACATTTTGCATGGATATGCGTAAATACATGATACACAACGCGTGAAAATCTCTTTTTGCTCCACGAAGGCGGCCACATACATTTTTTGGAAAAACCACTCAAAAGGTATGATTTTTCAAGGATTTTTGTGAAAAATGGCGGGAAACTGCATGTTGATGACGTCATAGTGAACATAATTGGCACATGCGGGATATTTTCGAGATGTAATGTGTTAGCAAATGTATTCAGCTGTTATATGGCAAAATATGTTGTTCTTTACTGGAGAATTAATTTTGAGGCCATATTTGAGTCTTAACGTACCTTCTCCTTTTCACAATCAATTGTCTCTATTGTCTCTAGGAAAGTTGTTCAGAAAAATTGATATCTGAAAAACACGCACACAATGGTCTGACTCGTCTCCTATCCAGATTCGACCTTTATGATCTACAGCTATGCTGAATGGGTGTGAGAACTCCTCAATGTCTCCAGGTGCCATCATACCCAAGAACTCTCCCTCAGCATTCAAAACATGGATCAGTCTAGAAGATGCATCTAGAATGTACAACTTGCCTTCTCTATCAAAGCACAAATTCAACGGCAGAAAGCGGGAGTCCTCCTGGGGAGCTAACAGAAACGGAAAGGAATGTGGATGGTTAGCTCCCTTGTACTGAGAAAATATTTCGCCGTGTTGTGACAGGAGAATAACACATCCCTTTCCTTTGTCAGCCACAGCTATAGAGTCATTCACAGGATTAACAGCCACTCCTGCGGGATTATCAAATATCGGACCGTCACTAGTATGTCTAACTTCTCGGATAAGGAAGCCATCTTTATTTAGTATAGACAGACTTCCTTCATTAACCGTTGTTTTTTCTGTATCCGGGTCAGATTTTTTAGCAGGCTTTGATGAGGGTCCACAATAAACGACACGGCCATCAGAAAAGGCAGCTAGAGAATGAGGATGAATGTCCTTGGTGTATGTGAATCCCCTCACTAGGGACTCTGTCATTAGCGCCACAATGGACTTGTCTCCCCAGAGGGAGATCAGGAAATTTCCGCCTGGCTGACATACAACAGATGTTATTATACCACCGAGGTGAATAATCTGCTTCCTCTCACCTTCCCAGGTATAGCGAACCAGATCAGGCCCAGCAGTCGGTATTATCCAACACTCATCCTCCGATATAGGATGTATACAGTTAATAAATGGACGTTCACTACTTCCTGGATACTCACTCTCAATAACAAATGTTGATAATGGTTCCAACTTGAAATTGGTCCTAATAGGAGGCAAGGCAATAGATAATGAAAATGGTATTGCTATTGATGCTGAATTCCGTCGTTGTTGTCGTCGTCCTGAGTCCATTGATTCATACTCTTCAGAGTCTGAGTCAATAGTGTTATCATCCTTACATTCAAACACATTACGGTGTTCCTCTCCTGACAACCGCAATGCTTCCCGGTGATCAAACGCACATTCACTACACATACTCTGGTTACAGTGTGAGCATGATTTCAGCACCCGATCTTTCATACAACAGCTACAAGGGAGATGGACTCCTTCTTGTTTAACATGTGTGTCTGCTATGAAATAGTTTGTAAGGAATCCATTAACGCCTTTTTCTGGTATCTCCCAGACTTGTCGACACAATGGACATGTCAATTCATTCCGCCCCCTATTCTTCCTGGTATAGGTCCTTAGACACTTACAACAAAATGAATGACAACATTTCAATAACTTTGGCTCTTTAAAGTCGTCCCAACATATAGCACAGTTATCTCCTGAATCCATCTTCTTTGTTTATTACTTTAGGAGAATCCTTCAAATAAAAAAAAGATGTCATTTTATAACCTAACCAGCTTATAAATCATTTCCATTACAGGAAGAATTACTGAAAAAAACTAGTACTATGTATACACAAATATAAAAATGAGATGAACTGAAACTACTCTTTATTGAAATGTTGAGTAATTAACCAGCATAAGATACATTACTTGTAAAGTGCCAGCTAACAAACTGTGGTCATTACAAATGTACACAACTCACTGACACCAAAGTCTGAAAATCCACATGCTTAAACAGTAAAGCAATAATGCGGCCAAATAAATTTTATGTGTTGTTGAGCAAGCATGCTAATTGGCAAAAATAGTACCAATGTTGCGGTCATCCTTAATAACAACAAAAAGTGACAAGAAACACCAACAAACGACAGCATGTTAAATATGATATGCAGAAAAGCAACACAGGGTACGTACGTTGTTCAGTACATCAAAATAAATATTTCTCCCAAGTTTTGTAAAGATTGGTGCAAAAATGAAGTATTTAAAGCAATTAGAATATTCCGAGATCAGCTGCTGGCCAATGATAGATCAGGTGTAATGTGACGGTATACCGACAACACTTCGTAACATCATAAATATTTTTTAAAGAATCTAATGACAACAGAAGAGGTGTTATTTGTCGTACATGTATGTGCAAAATTTAATTAAGTTTGGAATAAAAATGAAGGCATTATAACTGTTTGAATCTTACGAGATCATCGGTTAGTTAGGTGCAGTCGTTTCCTGTCACATGTAGTCTTTTCTTGTCACTTGTTGTCGTTATTAAGTGTGACCCAAATGATAACACTCCTAAAAACTGGAGTCTGCTCTATCAATCATGATCTATCACTTCTTCGTTTACAAATCAAGTTACTTGCCTGAATTGTAAAATTGTCTTTGTGAAGAAAAACATGTTCTGTCTGTCATTAAAATAGCAATGTTGCCTAACTGATCATGACCAATTAACGGGAAGTTTTGTGGAAACTTGGAATGTGGACATTTTTCCAAATTCCGTCGTTGTTTTTATCGTTATGAATTAGAATGATACGTCTTATATGAAACATTTGTGAAACATAATTATACAAATGAATTCAACACGCAAAATTAAAGTTTACGTTCCCAGCAGCTGGATTTCCCCAGGCAATGGTGAAAACGAAAGTAGACATTTAATTTCTGTATGTAAAGTTTCACGATGAATTGTGAACGAAAACTGCGCACATTGCATTAAGTAGTATCATAAGTTTACTTTTCATTTTGTTAGTACATTAGCTGGTGAACGATGTTGTATAAATGTAATGAATACTAGGAAACATGGGATAATACAAACCTGTTTACATCGGTTTACATCCTGGTTCACTTCGAGTCCTCCATCTTAGTTTGACAGATTACTTCCGGTTACGGGTTGACCTACATGTACTACCGTACAGATGTGTGTTTCAGATTGGTCCGATTTGACATGAACGTTTTCCACTTCTAAAAAAATTATATTATATTTAAGTTGAAAATATGTATATCTGATCACAGGGCCATGTATAGTTTCTATATGAAAAAATAGCGAGAAATATATGTGTTATTTTATATGTATTTCTGGCTATTTTTTTCATATAGAAACTATACATGGCCCTGTGATCTGATTGCATTCCGACAAACTTTTAATATATAAGATCTATTCAATAAGATACGTAATGTACCATTAAATGTAACAGTTAAATACATGATATATGTTTTCCTTGATTAAAAATAAAATGTGATGTTGAAAATCATTAATTTAAAATTGCTTTAATTATATTTACAAATAATCACAAATATTGTTTTATATATAAACAATCTACTCTGTATTAGTACAGTTAAACAGCCTAACTATTACATGTAATTGTACTAAAGACTGTTAAATGGACGAATACAGCTACATTGTACATATATGACGCGTTATTTTTTATTTTTTTTTATTTATTTATTTATTTTTTATTTTATTTTTTTTTTTTTTGATCACGTCAATACAAATACAACTCTTAATATACGGAAGTATAGTGTTTTAAACATAGTACAGGCAAATGTTGATTGTATCCCTGACAGTCGTTCTAATGGTTCAGATGTATGAAAATAGTATGTTTTAGACAAATCCCTTTTACTCAGAATTGATTATACCAACATGTTTTTTTGGTAAAAGTGCATTATTTTATTTAGGACAATTGCAGCATTCTCAAACGCATTTGTTCACAATATTTATATATTTGGCATTTGTTATTTAATATATTATTTTCTCATTGATATGGTACAGTGGCGTAGGAAGATGAAACGTGGTGTGTGTGTGGGGGGGGGGGGGGGGGGGGGGGGGGTCCTCAAATTTCGACCCCCCCCCCCCCCGCCCCCGCACCACCATCACCACCACCACCACCATCACCGCACCCCCGCGGCCCGCACCCACAGGAAATACTTTATATACTTTTTCAATATATCATTACATCCTTGCACACTTTTATAGACAGTGGCGTCGCTAACTAGAAGTTAATCAATATGTCACGCGGTTTATGACAGGTGCCTGTTCGGACATTTGTGATGTTATTTATTTGTTTTAATCTACTCGAACATACTTAAAATTCTATGTTTACATGTAGAAGTAAAATACAAAGCTTCATTTTGAATATAATAGCCGTTTCTTTATTTAGATATATTGCTTTAACGTATTTACCTGTGTTTCTTTTAGCTAATCCTTCTTAGCAGTTCTCAATACCGGTAACTCTTGCGTCAGTTAATTAGCGACTATTGTATATCACGTTTAGACTAAATGCTGTTTACATGTTTGTTCTTGTATGTTTTGTATATTATCATTTTGTATTACTTGTTTATTCACTTTAGGCCTAGGTTTGGAAGTGTAGAGTTGGATATTTCTCCGCTCCGCACCCGACTGTACATAATAAATCAGTATATAGAAAATATCATTTCATTTATACATATTTTATTAATAACAAATATCAAAGGGATCTGACAACAGGCAAGCCTATATAAGTCATCTCCCGTCCCGGAGGTTACATTGCATACATATTTACAAACATAAATAGACAATATTACAGGATTAATGTAAGTGAATATATACATATAAACAATCACATACATACCCCTCTCTCACACACATACACACATAGTGTAGCTTTACTCAGATTCATCGATTAAAGATATAAGATTAAAATTACATCAAGAAGATTAACATATGATATTCATAAATAAGTATATTTATAGTAAGTATATGACTAAATAACAAATTTACAGGAAAGCTAGGATTAATTGAATCTGTTAGTGGCAGAGATATAATTATTCACATTAGAAATTGATTCTCTCCAATAGATAATTGGATATCACCAGATGTTAATAGTTTAGAAGAGATATGATTGAAATGATTAGCAATGTTAGTAATAAAGTGTCTGGAGTCAGTAAAAAGAGGACAGAAGAAAAAATAGTGATCAGCATGTTCACAAGCAGCGCCACAGGAACAAGCAGGGTCATCAATAAGGTGGTCTTTATATTTGTCAAAGTTTAAATTGCTCGCATTATTACGTAATTGACATAGTATTATATTAAGTTTTCTTGGATTACAGGAGGTGAAGTTAACAGCATTACTATAAGAGTGTGTTTGAGTTTTATTTAAATTCTTTTTAAAAGTACTAAGAGTAGGGGATGAGGTAATAGAATGGTCAAGATTATTCCATAGGCGCATTGTATCGGGAAAGAAACTACGGTCATAGGTGCATGTTCTGGATGGAGGAATATTAAAGAATCTATTAGTGCGAAGTCGGTGATTAACATTATTATTAATATAGGGTTCAATAGTGTGATATAGATAGTCAGCTGTTAAGTGATTAATTATTTTGTACATTAAAATGAGTTTATGTCTATTACGTCTATCTTTTAATTTTTCAAACCCAGATTCATAATATAGTATTTGATGAGACGTTCCACTTCTGAGGCCAGTAATAATTTTTATTGCATCAATTTGGACAGATTCAAGAAGTTTTTTCGTCTCCAATATTACAGTTATCCCACACAGAAGAGGCATATTCTAAGATGGGGCGGATGAAAGAGAGATATAAAGATTCCAACGATTTCCTGTCAATTTTGTGTTTAAGCATGCGCAAGATATTTAGTCTTTTACAAGAAGTATCATATATATATTTAATATGATCACCCCAGCTTCCATTTGAATTAAAAATAACACCAAGATGTTTGTGGAAAACATGTTCATTAATTATTTGATTATTACAGATAAGTGGTGGATGGTATCTCTTTTTCCTTGAAACAGATAAAGCAACAGTTTTCTGTGGATTAAAATGAATTTTCCAAAGTTTAGCCCAATTATAAATGGATTCTAAGTCATCGTTGAGATCATTAGTTGGGGTAATAACATCTTCATCAACTATAACATAAAGTGATGTATCATCAGCAAAAAGTTTTACGTTAGTATTAATTTCATGAGTGATGTCATTAATAAAAAGAAGAAAAAGGAAAGGACCAAGAACAGAGCCTTGGGGAACACCAGCAGAAATGGATTTAAAATTGGACATATAGCCTTCAAAGATAACTCGTTGTTTCCTGTCAGATAAATAGCTCTCAAACCATTTGTAAAGATTGCCAGAAATACCATATTTTTTAAGTTTATAAAGAAGTCCTTTGTGCCATACCCTATCAAAAGCCTTACTAATATCGCAAAAGACTAATCTAATATCTTTACCATTATCTAAGTTTTTGGAAATAACATCATAAATAGAAATAAGTTGATTGACAGTTGAATCCCTACGTTGAAATCCAGACTGATTCTCACTTATTAGAAAATATCATCTTTGGATTATCCTTTTTCACAGACTACATTAGAGCTATTTCCCCCATACACTAGCTGTAGCTCTGTGAAAAATACGCAAAGTAGTGTGCGAGCGCAGAAGTCTCGAGATTGTGGATGTAAAATATTACGATATTTAGAATGACAGATGAGTTTTACGATGGACAATGTAACTTCCAGGGATGTTTCATAAAGCCGACCATGAACTACAACTTCACAATAGAGTAACAATACCCACTATTATCCCTCCCAATTGATTGAATACCCACTCAGAATTAACGGACACTAGTTGTACCACGTGGTCCTTTTTACTTTGTCAGTTTTACTATCCCATAGGAATTCAAATAGAAGTGTGTTTATTTCCTTTATCACCTTTTCACTTGGATTATGTACAGGAGAAACACCGAAAACTGTAGATTAGTCAAGATAATGGACAATGCGAGGCCCGAAGGACCGAGCATTGTTCATTATCTTGACTAATCTACAGTTTGAGGTGTTTCTCTTACTTAAAACATGGCACTCTGATGTACAATGCTAACTATGGCTATTGTGTAACTAATCTACATGTACAGCTACAGGTAAGGCATTCAACCATCTTTGACACTGAACATGTCAGCACAGTAACTGTTGTAATATGTCTACTCTGGTCGTGCATGCATTGCATGAATTTTTCATGAAATTCCATACCAATGTTATTACCAGAGATTTTTTGTGAGTTTGAGTTCTCTTCATTCTGAGTGGAGCAGTACAAGAGGCAACATGATAGACAGTGCAGATCAGATCTTTACGAAGTCAAACTATCTAAAATGATTATCAAATTTCCAATAAGAGAGTTTATTTTGTGAAATTTTAATTTAACTGCTCTTTATGTCAGAGGCAGACCATTTACTTGGATATGACTTGTCGAAAATTCACAAGATATGGAGGATTATCATGGAAACGTATCAATTTTGAATATATCGCCCTACGTTATGAAATGAAGAATATGATTGGTTCTAAAACAAAATATCAAGATTTAGTGGATTCTAAAGAAAACTACATTGAAATTATGTGAAGACGGCAAAGTGATGAAAAGAAAGCTTAAAATTTCAAATTTGTTCAGTAGTCTTTGTGTGATTCTTGGATAAGGAATTATACCGAAATTATTCAATCTGGTAAACGTGGATTTATGTGTTACGTGTATGTATTCAAGAAATGAAGCAATTAACAGTGAAATTATTGGGAAATACACCGAAAGCATTCATTCAGTTTTCAAAGAAAGAAAGTACACATATCTATCTGAAATTAAAACATCATTGTAGGAATGCATGTGCTGTCGAAATACTAAAGAGTCTTGATTTTCAACACAAAGAGTAATTTTATGCGTTGTGGTTGATGTGATTGGATTTATGCCGATGTCCACGAATCAATATATAAAACTGAAAATATGTAATAATATGTATTATTGAAGTTTTCTATTACATTTATGTTGAATTCGATTACATTTATTTTTTATTTATCTGTCCAATTTTACAATGCTGCATGTAGTGTCACTCTCTACCTTTCATTGTACATTAGTTTACCTGAAACTGTAGATTAGTTGAAACTTATCTACAGCTACAGGTAAACTAATTTACAGTGAAAGATGTACTAATCTACAGACAGAACAAGTACTTGAACAATAGTCTAAATAAAGTACTGGGGACAACAAAATATGACATCATAGCCATGTTTTAAGAAGAGATATAAACAAATGATTAAATTGAGATAACATTAATGATTTGATAATGTGAATCTTACCAAAAGGTTTCCTTTTCTTCCATATATTAATTAAACTTTTTAATTTTACAATTTTCTCATCAAAGTTCATTTTAGGCCTGATATCTAAATTTACATCAAAGTCAATCCCAAGTAATGTGAATTTAGTGTTTCCCAAATTAAGATGGAACTCCGGGAGCATAGTTTCGTTACTGTACTTCATAATTCCTATCCATATTATTTCAGTTTTATCTATATATTACTTTTTAAACCCGATACATGTTTGAGGGAAATTAATTCTGTTAAACTCTCACTAAGTGACTTTTCTGATCCGTCTAATGTAATTTAAGAAATGTATCGCCTGCATATTGGGATGTAAGAATATCAGTGTCATCTGTTTTAATTCCTTTTATATCAATGTTTTTCCTTAAACGAATTGCCAAAAATTCAGCACATACTACATGTACATGTACAACAAATAATTGATTGGGTATATCATGACTCTATCGATGTGACACGAGAATTGTTTGTTGGACACATCTGTAAAAACACTGGCTGAGTACCGACTCTACATTGTGATTGTAACTGTGTTGTGTGGTAGAGCTTAGTTCTGCTTCAGAGATCAAAGAATACAGATGACAGTGTAGACTGTGTATTTTAACGGTAATGGGTAAGGTCTTCTCAATGAATTAAAGTGCTAACGAAATTGTAAAATTTTAGAAACCACGAAAATTGAGCCCAACGAACATTAATGATTTCACAGTAGTGTAAAAATGTATGGGGCAATTGGATCGCCTTGACAACAAGATCTTTTGACTTAAAAAAAAGAAGATAAATTCCCACCTTGATTAATTGTAGATGTGACATTATTGTGTAAAGTATTAAACCATCTTAGAATGTCATTGCCAAATCCAAAAAAAATCAAGACTTTTCTAGTATGATTCCAAGATACAGAGTCAAAGGCTTTTTCGAAATCTACCATCAGGATCATGCCATTATCTTCAGTAAATTTCATTGTATCATAAAGTAAACGTTTGTTCTCGCCAATATACCTCCCTGATAAAAAAAACAAACAAAAAAAACTGTCTGATCATGATTTATACTTTTGTTTAAAACACTGTTTATTCTGTACGATATCACACCAGAAGTAATTTTATAAGTTATGTTCAGTAATGAGATTGGACGCCAATTCTTAAAAAAAAAATGTCGAGGTTTATCACCTTTTGGTATACAAGTAATTACACCCCGACGCTGGGTAACTGATAATTCTTCTTTTGAGAAACCAAATTCAAAGAATGTACTACAAATTTACCAATATTCAACTAGAAAAAATAAAAAAAAATTCAACCGTAAAGCCATCAGACCCAGGGCTTTTGTTATTTTTCATACTCCTTTGGAAGTTACTAGCTTTTTATAAGCGATTTCACCTTCTAGAGACTGAGACTCTGTAACAGTAAGTTTGGGTATATCGTTAAAATTCAAGTATGTATTAAGATCAATGTCATGTAGATATATATTCTCTTTATACAAGTCTTCATAAAAATGTCTGATGTTTTCCAAAATCTCTTTTTGTTCCTCTATTATGGTTCCATCATCTCTTTGAATTTTAGGAATAATTTTGGAGGTAAAGTTTCGATTCTCTCGACCAAAAAAATAACTGGTAGGTTTTTCTCCATCTTTTTCCCATTGTGCTCTAGACCTTATTATGCTTTCTCGTAATTTATGTAATCGAATGGCTTCTAATTCTTTATTTTTTTCCTCTCATTGTCTGTAATATTAATAATTTTTACTGTTTTCCAAATTATGTTTGGACTTAATCAATTCGTTTTCCTTCAAGTTTCCTTAGTTTTTTTTTCTTATAAGGGGCATAAGATATTGTTTTACCTCTAATGTTCATTAACAGAGTTTCAAGGAATAACTGATCATCAATGTTAAACTGTAAAGCCATATCGTCAATGTCATTTATATTGTTAAGATTATATATAGGTAGACAGTATTCTTTTTTGTGTCTGTAATGACATCTTTAATTAATTTAGCATATTCTATATCATAAAGAAGATAATTCACTTAGTTCTAAACCTGTCTAAATATTATGATTTTTGCCTTATATACAGACTATATATTAGGGGAAGCTTAATAATAAAGGCAGGTTTAGCGGACCATGATACCCTGTGTTGCTTTGAAGTTCGATGTCGTTCTTGTTAATCTTCAAAGGGAGTTTCTATTGTTCTGTAATAAGACAGCTTTTCCCCCTGAACTACCTTTATTTATGCTATGGCATTGTCCAGGGATGGATAAAATGACAGTGATAGTAAACCATAGAATATCAAGGTTGACATATTATGTCCTATTTATATTCACAGTTATATATCTTGTTGTATTTTGACTTTCAGTATGGGGGTACTATACCAGTAATATATCATATTGTATTTTGACTTTCAGTATGGGGGTACTATACCAGTAATATATCATATTGCATTTTGACTTTCAGTATGGGGATACTAGACCAGTTATAACCAGTTATATACTTTGTTGTATTTTGACTTTCAGTATGTGGTACTAGACAACATTTTCATATCTTGTTGTATTTCGACTTTCAGTATGGGGATACTAGACCAGTTATATACTTTGTTGTATTTTGACTTTCAGTATGTGGTACTAGACAACATTTTCATATCTTGTTGTATTTTGACTTTCAGTATGGGGATACTAGACCAGTTATATACTTTGTTGTATTTTGACTTTCAGTATGCGGGGTACTAGACCATAGTTATATATCTTATTGTATTCTGACTTTCAGTATGGGGGTACTATACCAGTTTTAAACCTTGTTGTATTTTGACTTTCAGTATGGGGTACTAGACCATAGTTATATTTCTTGCTGTATTTTGACTTTCAGTATGGGAATACTAGACCAGTTATATACTTTGTTGTATTTGGCTTTCAGTATGGGGATACTAGACCAGTTATATACTTTGTTGTATTTCGACTTTCAGTATGGGAATACTAGACCAGTTATATACTTTGTTGTATTTTGACTTTCAGTATGTGGTACTAGACAACATTTTCATATCTTGTTGTATTTCAACTTTCAGTATGGGGATACTATACCAGTTATATACTTTGTTGTATTTTGACTTTCAGTATGCGGGGTACTAGACCATAGTTATATATCTTGTTGTATTCTGACTTTCAGTATGGGGGTACTATACCAGTAATATATCATATTGTATTTTGACTTTCAGTATGGGGATACTAGACCAGTTATATACTTTGTTGTATTTTGACTTTCAGTATGTGGTACTAGACAACATTTTCATATCTTGTTGTATTTCGACTTTCAGTATGGGGATACTAGACCAGTTATATACTTTGTTGTATTTTGACTTTCAGTGTGTGGTACTAGACAACATTTTCATATCTTGTTGTATTTCGACTTTGAGTATGGGGATACTATACCAGTTATATACTTTGTTGTATTTTGACTTTCAGTATGCGGGGTACTAGACCATAGTTATATATCTTGTTGTATTCTGACTTTCAGTATGGGGGTACTATACCAGTAATATATCATATTGTATTTTGACTTTCAGTATGGGGATACTAGACCAGTTATATACTTTGTTGTATTTTGACTTTCAGTATGGGAATACTAGACCAGTTATATACTTTGTTGTATTTTGACTTTCAGTATGGGGATACTAGACCAGTTATATATACTTTGTTGTATTTCGACTTTCAGTATGGGGATACTAGACCAGTTATATACTTTGTTGTATTTTGACTTTCAGTATGTGGTACTAGACAACATTTTCATATCTTGTTGTATTTCGACTTTCAGTATGGGGATACTATACCAGTTATATACTTTGTTGTATTTTGACTTTCAGTATGCGGGGTACTAGACCATAGTTATATATATCTTGTTGTATTCTGACTTTCAGTATGGGGATACTATACCAGTAATATATCATATTGTATTTTGACTTTCAGTATGGGGGTACTAGACCAGTTATATACTTTGTTGTATTTTGACTTTCAGTATGTGGTACTAGACAACATTTTCATATCTTGTTGTATTTCGACTTTCAGTATGAGGATACTAGACCAGTTATATACTTTGTTGTATTTTGACTTTCAGTATGTGGTACTAGACAACATTTTCATATCTTGTTGTATTTCGACTTTCAGTATGGAGATACTAGACCAGTTATATACTTTGTTGTATTTTGACTTTCAGTATGAGGATACTAGACCATAGTTATATACTTTGTTGTATTTTGACTTTCAGTATGGGGATACTAGACCAGTTATATACTTTGTTGTATTTTGACTTTCAGTATGGGGGTACTAGACCACAGTTATATATCTTGTTGTATTTTGACTTTCAGTATGGGGGTACTAGACCACAGTTATATATCTTGTTGTATTTTGACTTTCAGTATGGGGGTACTAGACCACAGTTATATATCTTATTGTATTTTGACTTTCAGTATGAGGGTACTAGACCATGTTATATTTCTTGTTGTATTTTGACTCTCAGTATGAGGATACTCGACTATAGCTACCATTGTCATCAGTATGGTTGGCCTGCTGGGAGTGGCTGTTGTAAAATCGTTTTAAAATCATCTGTTTTCATTCCTTGTGGCTCAGGGAGCTTTATCAGGAGATGCCATCTTAAATCTGCTGCCCCACGTAAGTAATTCAAAGAATTGGTATGGATGTTCCAAGGACTCAGTGGTTTGGCACTCACCTTTCACAAAGATAGCTGGAGCCAGATGCATTTTAAACGGGTATAGGGTCAGCTGCCCAACCAGACATCATAATTTGTCCCACGATTAGAAAATTTGCCTTTTTTTGTCCGGACACACTGGTCGAAAGGCCTCCTGAGCCCGAAAGAGCCCAGACTCAAAAATTATACAAAACTATTTACCATAAACGTACTGATGCTTTAGACCAAAATCCTTCATTCCTACAGAAGCAGATGTTTACGAATTAAATGCAGTGTAAATGAAATAAAAATAAAAGAAAAGATGTTCTACTTCAGACCAAACTCCAAACATCCCCTCCGCCGCAACTTAAATTAAACGAAATCCGGGAATGGTACGGAAATATGTAAAGGGTAATTATAGCTAAATTATTAAACTCTCCTTCTGTTTTTAGAACGAATGGATTTGATTCATTTGAAGTAATTGTGTGGCAACCATGTGTTTCAACCCCCATTGGCAAGAAAGGCGTTTTGAGAAATAAATCAAATTTTTTAAAGTCCTTCTTTTGTAGGAATGAATAGACTGAAGCATCCTGTAACGTGTACGATATGTACATGATGGTATTTTATGTAGGCGTTGGGGGGTTGTCATTACCATAATGATGGTGGCAACAGTGCGGAAGATGACGAGCATCATACAGCAGTCCTGAAGGGCCTATGTGGAATGGCGGCCATTTTTTTTTTTTTTTCATTATGGAGAGAATGTTATCTATTATTACCAACCTCAAGCACAATCTAAAGAAGGTAAGTACAGTTAGTATACATTTCAGCGGCAAAGATAATTTACACTATCGAATATTAAGGTTGTAAGATTGGGAATAATACAAGAAACTATCGGTACATTCTATTGTTTTGTATATAGCATGAACAAGTGCTTGAAAGGACTATGTATGGTTTGGACCTATTCCAAATCCATAAATCTTTAAGCTAAGTTAAGAAAAATGTTAAAGTTGTAACATTTAAGATATTAAGTAAATCACTTATTCAATAATAATGGAAGATTTTTTTATTATCCCAGCTCTTATTGTCATTAAGCGAATTGGAATTTGTAAAAAAAAATTCTGTGTGAACCCATAAAACGCAATCTTTAACAAACTCTAATTTGGGCTCAGAATAGGTAAGCACTAAATATATATCTTTAGGAGAAATATAAAGTTTGTTCAATGATGCGTTTTATGGTTTCTAGATGAAACACTTAGCTGATATTGACTATATATTCAAATTTGAATACTCCATCCATGTTAAGGATGGTTACCATAGCAACTACAGCTATAATGATTCACAACTATCATATTAATTGTGAAAAGTGTCTGAAAAGTGGCTAATGCTTGAAATTTATTGATTTAATAATTAAGTAACAGGTTTGAAAATTGGATGGATATTGGGGATCAAAAGGGACACAAAACGTATATATAGTGCTTTGGTGCTAATGAACAAACCTGGGATGTCAATATTTCTTATATAAAATTTTCTTTCTAATATAAAGATTGTTTGTTTGAAATCTAGGTATAAACAATAGTACAAGGTGAAAAAAAGATGACATTTGAGTGTCACTAGAATATCAGAATGTCTGTGTTGTCCACAAACGTTGTTGTAAACTGCTGTACTTTAAAGGTTAAAGACAGTAAATGCAGATAGTTTTCATAACAGTAGATATCGGTCGGTTGCTATAGTTATCAAACGGACGATCATCATGAAACAAATAAAATTTCCCATCGATAGAATTTTCCGAAATTTTCGTTTGTAATTGATCATGAATTGTTAAAGGTTTCTTGACACATGATCATGAAACTATTTTGATTTGAATTCAGGTGCATAATTAGCAAATAAAAATTACCAAAATAAGCTGTTTTGGCTTGATTATCATGGTCTCAAATACTAGGTAGGGATACGTATTAGCTCAGAAGTCTAGTGGTCCAAGACCTACATGTAATGTAAATCAAAGATGATCTTGCTTTTTACATAATGTGATTCTATATATGAAATAGGCCTTATTTATTACTATTTTGTAACCCTAGCAACATTTTCCTTCCTAATGCATTGACTAATATGAAACAAAAAATTGACAAACCATTTTCAGAGTCTCTGTTCATGTCATATTAAGAAAATCTTAAAGGAATCAATACCAAAAGAACGAATAGACGTTGTTCTATAGTGTCGCCACCAATTCATAAGATTCGCCACTTTTATCTACTTTTCAAATAATGGCGGTCTGCCTGAGATCTTGCAAGACTTCACAATTGATTTTATAATTTGGATCACATGATAACTAGCAGCGGGCATTTTAAAAATGATGATTGTTAAGAAAATGAATTTATTGATGAATGTAAATGATTGAGAACAATACTGCATTATGAAAAAAAACGAGATTGCATATGTTTTAGACAAAACCTGTGTTTGTGAAGAATTCAAAACACCTAGATGATGAACAGACGATTATTCCACTGACCGATGGGTGTGGTGCCATGCCTGTCATTGATCTAGACTGTAAAGAACAAGTCATTGGCATCCATCCAGGACAGAAAGGTAATTTCAATTCTTCACCCCTAAAACTGAATAATGGACTCAGCCAGTAATTATGAAAGTAGAGTTAAAATAAATTGTCGGGGGTGACAGAATATAAAAAAAACTGTTAAATTTTTCTAACTTGTCTGATAAATACTTAAGATTTTCAGCATTTGTTCCCTTTCTTTATGAGAAAAAAGGTTGTTGAAAACTAAAATTTGCAATAATTTCTCAAATATTGGTACAGTACAATATATTGTATCTTGATGTTTAGTACTCAGCGTTGTTAAATGCTTAACATTGCAATTTTTCTCAAACAATCGTAAAGTACAATATAATATTTTTTTATAGCACTCAACAATTTCTTTGAGTCGTCTCTGGAGAGATGTTCACTTGAACACAAAACTTACAACACCAATGACTTTGTCGACGAGGTGAACTCCAGTGATGCCCTGTGTCGATCCCCGCACGGTCACGCCCATGTTCTTCCAACTACAGTTGCCTCCCTTGCATGGATGGTTCTTCTTGGCGATGGAGTACACAATTTATACGATGGACTTGCGATCGAAGCTACCTTTTCCAGTTTAGTACATCCGTGGCCATCTTTTGTCATGAGCTACTACATGAAGTTGGTATGTTTTATAGTTCTTGTTTGACTACATCTCACGATGCCTATCTTTCCTACGACTAGATTCCGTATATTTCAATTGTTCTCTGTCATATTTTTACAACAAATAGTTGTTCTCATTGTTTGTATCTTCAGTTGACAAACATTTTAAATCAGTAAGAAAAGTACATTTTTTTAACTGACATATTAAAATATTATAAATACTTACTAGATAAATACATGTAGATCAAATATTACTGATAACAGTTTAAAACGCTTGTAGAATAGTTTCATCGATTTACTTTAATAAAGCTTGTTATGAAAAAAACCCAAAGCAAAATCTGTACATACCTTTCATTTAACACTGTGTCCTTCAGTGTGTTCTATGTTTTACTAAAATAGAGTATAGGTGTAAGAATGGGTTAAAACTGGCATTTGCGATATGAACGCGCAAAACAGTACCGAACTTATTGGCCTGAATTGACCTAAATTTACGGGAACATGGTGATTTCGTTTTGCCATAAAGGCGTAATCTTCTACGAGCTTTGTGACTACTAGAGCCATTGGAAAGATGTGTCTTGAGACCGATCCATACATTGAAAACGCAATAACATTTTTTATCGGAAATGGACTACTTTAGATTAGGATGTTTTATTAGTTTTATACTTACTGTTGGTTATTTTGTTACCAGGCTACTTCACTGTACTGTTGAAAGCAGGAATGACGGTAAAACCGGCACTCATATGTACATGTAGTACTGTGTCTACGGTGCTGGCATTTATCGGCATGGTGATTGGCGTTCTCACTGGAAACATTGGGGACTCTATCACGTGGGTGTATATTTCTGTGGCTGGAATGTTCCTCTAAATAGCACTGGTAGACATTGTAAGTTTGGCTCTACAAATACACTAGCTTAACGAGATGTTTTAATTAGATAGTAAATATTCCTTAAATAGTTATTCTCATATTTCGGGAAACACAAAGTCAAAGGTCATGTAAGCTCCCCTTGTATCTTTATGATGGCTTTTGAATAGAATTATAATGAGAGATTAGAGATTAGAGATATGAATTCATGAATTGTATGTAAAATAGTAATTTAATTTCTAGAAGCTAACAACAATCTCAAACATTTAAATTACTTGTTTTCTTTACTAGTTGCTAGAACTCACCACCGTGGACACAAAGCAAGGAGAAAATCCACTCTTCCACCTCGTCCTGCAGGTCATGGGAATGATCCTAGGGGTCTCCATTTTGCTTCTCATTGCTTTGTATGAAAAGAAACTGATGAACATACAGGAACTAGTATAACAATGTTTCACACGAGGATTATGACGGAATGCAAGATATCCTAAATGCAGCACGAGAAATTGTCAACTTCATGGCTGTAGAATATGTATTAATAAAATAATCCGTTTTTAGTTTGCCCCTAAAGGAGATAGAGCTTATGGAAATAGTTCCTGTTTTGGCGTTAATATTGGTTAGGATTTTGATAAAAGTGTTGAGATGTTGATTTCTTAAACATCCAATTATTTATTTTTTGTTAATATGTGGATTTCCTAAAATCGTCTGCCATAGTCTTACCTTTTTATACCTACATTGTAGATTTACTGCCTTAAAGTCAAAATATGTTGTGAAACCTCTACAAAATGATACGTGATGGAATCATAAATATATACATCTGATACCAATACTGAAGCTATTGTATACAGGTCATTTCTATGCATAATAAATGATTTTTGACAATGATAAAATGACATAAAAACAGTTTATACATGTGGTTTGTTTTCTTTAAATGTTTAGATGAATTTACTTCTTTTATGAAAAATAAATTGTTGACAGTATTTTTGTATACACTTATATAATTATAAAGTGTCCATACTTTTGTAGATCATATAATTTTTTTCATTAACTTCGGAATTTATATAGAGCACATTTCATAATTAATTTGTCATCATATGTGTTTAAAAATGCATTGCACAATGAAATAATGAAAGTGTCACAGATAACCTAAAATTAAAACGACATAAATGTATTTATCAATTGTAAAATGTTTCGTCTTTGCATACTACATAATTTTTATTTACCTCAATTGCGGGTAGGTATCCTTCGTGACGTCATTATTGTGTGACCGACATTCACGTCTCTTTGTCTACCCTCAAGGGCAGATAACCCTGAAATATGCAAATACGGAATACCAACTAGTAATAGTTTTAGGTTAGAAATAAATATTCCAAGTTGGCATTAAATAATAAAACAATATTATTTACAAATTCCTTGTATTTTTGTGGACTACTTAAAATGCTTCACTGCTGACGAATGGTATTTTTTCTCTATCAAAAACAGCAGCAGACAAATTGATAATTTCTTCAGTTACAAAAATCACTTTCTTTACACCATTACCATCGTTGAAAAGTTCGAACTTTGTATTTTATTCCAAGATGAAAATATTAAAAATAATTAATTGCAACCCGAAAAAAAATCCACGGCACTATGCCCTTTATCGAATGAAATACTGATAGTGCATTCTCAAAAGGAAAATAAATAATTATGTATGTATTTTTGTGTATTAAATAGACACATTTTTACACGATTAAACATCAAATATCAATTAATTGGTATCGTTCATGCTCTGTCGGCGATGCTCAAATGTCATATTTACCTTTCATACAAATCGTGATATTTTTCTTTTTTCTCGAAGAGAGGGGGCTTATGGAATCACCTTGGCGTCGGCGTTGGAAATCCCAGATTAAGTTTTCGGTGTAAGCGTTCAAAAACTGTTATCTGACATTGATATTTTCATTAATCAATTTAAGATTATGAGTGTTGTGATGAGTATGAACTATCATTTTAAGGAAGAAATTGCTGGATTTTGAGAATTTCAAGAGGGTAAGTGTAAACTTGTTAATTACATCTACTAAAGACAAATATTTCAAGAATGAAAAGTTATAGTATTGAAAATTGTAAGATGGTTACGGTGTTGATTTGATGTTTATTTTACAATTGACTTGGTTTCTGCCTTAGTTTACATAGGTTCTTAAGATTATATATGTTATGGATATAGGCATTCATTTTAGGGGTAAAACACAGGATTTTGAGTATTTCAAGAGGCCCAATAGATAAACTTCTTCTAGCAAGATATTCTCGTAGGTCTGTAATGGCTGTCAGAGGCAACCTTTGCTGTTCTTAAACAGCTCTTGTCCACTTATGGGTACAAAATCAAAGATTTTTTTCAGGAAAACAAACCTAATCCAGTGTTATATAAGGTCACTCAAGATCGAACTTTAAAACGCTTTCTGTGATTGAAGAGATTGTTTGGAATTCTTCAAATTAAATTCACATTTACTAAACTGATAATAATTATTTCATTTGTGCAATAATTCAAGTTTCTTAGCCGATAATTTAGTACCATTTTCGACCCAATAAGCGCCCATGTCCATGTAAGCTTTTTTAAATTTTTAAACGCCCTGGGCGCTTATTGGGTTGAATACGATATATTGATTTTTTTTCTTGTAAAATAGGTTCGGGTAGCATTGTGTGTGTCAGTTCTGTGAAATCGCTTTTCATGAGTATTGCTATCAAGTTTTATTCATAACGATTTCAGGTTTGGTTTCGTTCAGGTAGATAGTGCTATTGTAGATGTAGATATCATGTTTTGCTTTGATGATGTTGATATCAGTTTCGTCATCATGTCGAGTTCAGCTTTTGTTCCAAATGATACCATGCTCAAGTTTCATAGCTGTGGTAGCTGATGTTGTTCAATAGGTTTTATACAGTTACCTTTTAGTGTGAAAACGCATTAAAGTTACATGTGCCGTAACTGGACGAAAATTTTGACATGTTATTTTTTCGGTAATCTACTAAAAACATAATGGTTAATGAATTGAGCTGTGAAAGTCGTTCAAATAGCTGCATATGCCTTATAAACGTTTGTTACAAAACAGAAATTATGTACTGTAAAATTGTTGTTTTTATGCTTTATGTATGTTTAGCTAGAAACATATCAGCAGAAATCACTTAGCGTGAAATGAAATTGTAGACCACAACATGGCTGCATGTACTCATTTAATGTCACTATAGATTTTTGATTTCTCTAATGAATAACATATTAAAAACTTGTTGATCCGTGGGTTTGAAAAACACGACGTTTAGTTGGATTCTGCTAATCTGTTAGGTTACAATTTAGATGTTAGATGTTAGAGTATTCTGAAAGACTGTCTTCTTGTATAAATTTGATGTCAAAGTATCCTTAAGTGAATTATATATTTTTATGTGACAAATCTTGATTTATTCACGAATGTATAAAGCATGTATGCCTTGATCTCTGTGTTGCTGCAATCCGGTCAGTATATACAGACATTATTATTCTCATTACTTAACTAATAATGTAAACATTTAATAACATATGAACCAATTGTTAAGTCCAGGAAAGATTAACGTTTATAATAATGAGAAATCTAGTAAGATTTGTTTATAATAAATTTTGACGAATAGAAAAGGTGTATTCAATTCAATTCAATATTGACTTTATTTACTACAGAAGTAGTTCACCTAAGTTTTAAAATATGTAAAGTATTAAGTAGTCACCAAACTTTGTGGTGTGGGAGAACGGCGAAAATGCTGCACAAACAGGGGAGATAATTTACTACAATATTTAGTTTTCATTAATATACATATCGAACCACCTATATCTGTATGCATGTATTACATTCCAGTCCCTTGATTTTTTTTAAATCCCATCCCTGTCATCAAGTGAATAATAATCTATCATATATATCATATACGTATATTAAGGTAATTGGCTCGGATAAAAAGACATTGATTGTTGTATCATTTGTTATTGAAGAACATTTTCTTTCATTTAAAAGCAGGTAACCCTTCCGTACAATTTCTGTTTGCAGACAACACGTTCGTGTATGCTGATGTTCTATGCAAATTCATTGAATATTTATTTCCAAGGTTTATGTTTTCTTCATTTGAATATTTGGATGTATATAATTTTTACTGTAAACGAATCTCTCAAATGTGATGTATAATGCTCAATAACTAGAACACCGAAATATTTACCGTATTACATGGAAAATCAATTACCATTGCACATAGACAATAGTTTACAAGTTAACATTTACAATGAAATGCTGTTTTCAAAACAACCTAGTTTTGCGTGCGAGTATTAAATGGGGATCAAAATATAATTCACAAAAATTAATTGAAATAATCACTGCAGAATTGTGAGTCTTTATTTGTGAAATTAAATTATCTGAAAACAAACATAAGTCATGAAAACGCGAGATTAAGCTGTTGTGAAAATACGTTGATTAATATTATATTTGCATTTTTTAATATCATTGAATAGAGCAGTATAGAAACCTATGCAAGTTTGACATACGTCATTTTGATATAATTTATGCATGTTCTTGTAAATTCTTATTATATTTTATTTTTCATAATATGTATTGGTATACTATATATTGCTTTACACTCTCATTTTTGAATAGTCTTGGAATTAAGCTCAGACTTAGCCAATCAGAAACAGCATAATTTTTTGTATCATTATCTTTGATTGGCTAAGTTTAAATTTAAGACAGTTTTTTTACTTCATATTGTTTCATGATCTTGAGGCCTGACCCCATAAATTTAGACTTAGCCAATCAAAAACGCCGTTACAAAATGCTACTTCATTTTAAATTGGCTAAGTCTAAACTTAAGTCTAAGATTGTTTAGTGATCCTGGAGTCTGGTCCTAAAAACAAAATGAGGATATGCTATACTTTGGCATCTGTTGCCTATCGTTCGTCCGTATCATAACAGTGTTTAATCTACTTCATGGCAAAACATACTTAACCAAAGCGAATGGAGTCAGTTCTACAGGTAGTAATACTAATGTTTGAGGTTTCAAAATTGGAAACTAAACGAAAAGCATAAAGCCTATTACATGTTCACCTGAAACATTTTGTGCAGGTAGGACGATATTTTTATGTACATGAATACTAATAGATTTTACATGAGCATGTAATGGACAAAGAACATTTTTGTCCTTCACATGGCGGTACAGAGGTGACACATAAATTTGTTATTAAGGACGAATCACATTTCGTCCGTGGTCCGTCATCAGTCTGTCCGACCACAATTCTTATTACTGCTATTTCTCAGACAGTTCTTATGGGATCGATCTCATATTTCATTTGTAGGATTCCCTAGGACCCTTGTTGTGTATATTGCCGTTTGGGATCGATCGGTCAACAAGATGGCTTACAGGCCGCCATCTTTTTTGAAACCGCTATTTCTCATAAAGTACTGAAGGATATATTCTCGAATTTCATATGGAGGTTTCCAGAGGGCCCTTGTTGTGCATATGACATTTTGAGATGGTTCAGTCAAAAAGAAGACCGACAGGTCGCCATCTTGGACTTTGTTACCGCTATTTCTCTGAAAAGTACTGAAGTGATCTTTCTCAAAAGCCAAGTAGTTTGTAGTTGAAGTTTGAAAAGCAGAGAAAAGATTCCTCTTTCTATTGTCAGACATAAATCTGTCCTGCCCGTAATACGAAAAATAAGTGTTTACTTTACGTGCTCACGTAACACTTTAACGTGCTAACTTAAAACACTTTGTGTATGATGAGAGGTATTTTTTATGTAAAGTTAAAAACATTTTATTTCTTTACGTACTCATGTCAAACATTTTTGTAGGGCGAGAAATATGTTTTTACTACGTAGATCTTGCTTAAATTAGATATTCTGGAGAAACGGATATTGCGAAAGATATTATTTCCTTGAACTCGGTTAGCTAGCATTGACATGAAAAACATAGAAAGAGCGATGGTTTTGTAGATCTTGCTAAAACGGCAGATCCAGATGACACAGAGATTAAAAAGAGATTCTTTCGTAGAACTCCATACGCCGCTTTAACAGGAAAAACATGGATGTTGTGAGTGAAACCTGAACCTTTTAAGCCAATATCACCTGGAACTCATTAAGCCCGCATCGCCAGAACATTCTGAAAATGAGATGATTTCGTTGAATTTTTCATGCCCGCATTAAAGGGTCCAAACGGCGATGTTGTGACTGAGATATATTCTGGAACTCTTTGATACAATATATTCTTGAACACCATAACGACCACATCGTCAACAGAATCTGACGCTGAGAGTGAGATGATTTCGTTGAACTCCTTACGACCGCATCGTCGACAAAAACAGAGATGTTGAGAATGGGATAATTTTGTTGAACTCATTAAGCCCTAATCGACATGTGGACTAGCAAGGCCAAACTGAGATTAATTAATAACAGTCATTAAGCTCGCATCGCCAGCGGAAACAACGATGTTGTAAACAATATTTCCTGGAACTCCTTAAGACCATATCACCAGCAGAAACAGAGGTCCTGAGAGCGAGATGATTTAGCTGAACTCGTTATGATCGCATCGCCAACTGAAATATAGATCTTGGGAGTAAACTGATTTCGTTAAACTTATTAAGACTGCATCTCAAGTAGAACACAGATATTGTGAGTGGAATTTTCCTGTAACTCCATAAGCCTATAGTTTCTGAATTTCATTAAGACTTCGTCTCCAGCTGAAACAGAGATGCTAAGAGAGACGGTTTCATTGAATTCGTTATTATAGCAACTCAAGTAGAAACACAGCTAATGAATGTGAGTGAAACGGTCATGTAACTCCATCAGCCGATATGTGCTGAAACTCGTTAAGACTTCTTTTCTGGCTGAAACAGAGATGCTGCAAAAGATATGGTTTCGCTAAAATAGTTATGTTTGCATTACTACCATCAGGTGACAACCTAGCAAGGTATTATAAGAAATCGCAGAAGTTAATCTTCTGATAAAAGGTTACGTTTTAACAAGTATTGTTAATCATATGATATTGTTTATCTCGCCAGGAGAATACAATAGAGCCTGGCCATTAGATGATTTCATAGAACATGTGGAGCCCACATCGCCAGCCAAGAGAAGCAGAAATTTGCTGATAATGAGATGATTTCCTGGGCCTCGTTCAACATGCTGCGCCACATGAAATATAGATGTTCATATTGACAAATTATAGACGCTAAGAGAAGGTTGATTTCGTTGAAATCATTAAGTAAGCATCTCCAGTAGAAACACAGATGATGTGAGCGAAACTTTCCTGTAACTCCTTCAGTCAATATTTACTGAAACTCATTAGGACTTCGTCTCTAGCTAAAACAGAAATGCTGAAAAATAGATGAATTCGATGAGTTCGATGAGCACAACAAGTAGAAACACAGACGCTGAGAGTTGGATAATTCCGTTGAACTCAATATGCACGCAGTGCCAGTAGAAACAGATATGGTGAGACTGAGACATTTCCTGAAACTTCAACAACCGATATTTATGGATACCTTTATGACCGCAACAGAAACAGATCCCTTGAAAAAGATGGTTTCGCTGGAATAGTTATGTTTGCATTACTAGCAGAAACAATGATGCTTAGAATGAAAGGATATCGTTTGACTCATAACCCAAATATCGCCAGGAAAAACAATGATGTTGTGAATAAGATACGTCCTTGAACTCTTTTGGACCAGCAGAAAAAGAGATGTTGAAAGTGAAATGATTTCGTTGAACGCATATTGATCAAATCGCAACAAGAAATATAGATGCTTAAAGTTAGTTTATTGTGTTGAAACATGAATCACGCATCACCAATAAAAACAGGGAATGAAAAGCGATGTTTATGTAGATCTTGTTCAAGCTACAAATCCAGAATAAAAAGAGGTCGCAAATGAGATAATGTCGTGCATCACAGTTGAAGAATGTTTATCAAAATGTGACCATTGAATTGGTTTTGCTTTTGACATTCTCAACTTTACTGACCATAAGGAATGAGTGTGACCACCCAAAAGTAGCAGTGACGGCTTAACTACTTCTAAACCATGAACTTTGTGGATATAAAGGACCGTATCCAGTTCATAGCAAGGAGCTTATGGCCCTAACCATTCCAAATGATCAGGTCACGAGGCTACTAGGTTGCAGCATCCGCACATGTTTATAACCTCCTTCAACACGTACAGTCGGGTAATGCTACCATCAGGAGACAACCTAGCGAAGTATTATAAGAAATCACAGAAGTTGATCTTCTGATAAAATATCACATTTTAACAAGTATTCTTCACCATAATATATTGTTTATCTCGCCAGGAGAGAGCACAATAGAGCCTGGCAATTAGATGATTTCATAGAGAATGTTGAGCCCACATCGCCAGGGAAACAAAAGTGCATCGCAGGGAAACAGGAATTTGCTAGTAATGAGATGATTTCCTGGAATTCGTTCAAAATACCTCGCCACACGAAATAAAGATGTTCAGAGTGACAGAAATATAGATGCTGAAAGAGGATTGATTTCTTTGAAATAATTCAACAAGCATCTCCAGTGAAACATCATGTAACTCCATGAGCCGATATTTGCTGAAGCTCGTTAAGATTTCGTCTCCAACTGAAACAGAGATGCTGAAAATGAGATAGCTTCGTTGAATTTGTTCTGTTTGAATCAGTAGTAGATAAAGAGATGCTGAGAGTTGGATGATTTCTTTGAACTCAATATCACGCATCGCCAGTAGAAACACATACGGTGAGACTGAGTCATTTCCTGAAACTCCATCAGCCGATATTTACTGATACTCTTTATGACCGCATCACCAGCAGAAACAGAGATCCATTAAAAAAGATGGTTTCGCTGAAATAGTTATGTTTGCATTACTAGCAGAAACAATGATGCTTAGAATGAAAGGATATCGTTTGACTCATAACCCAAATATCGCCAGGAAAAACAATGATGTTGTGAATAAGATACTTCCTTGAACTCATTTGGACCGCATCACCAGCAGAAAAAGAGATGTTGAAAGTGAAATGATTTCGTTGAACGCATATTGTTAAAATCGCAACAAGAAATATAGATGCTTAAAGTGAGTTTATTGCGTTGAAATCATGAATCACGCATCACCAATAGAAACAGGGAATGAAAAGCGATGTTTATGTAGATCTTGTTCAAGCTACAAATCCAGAATAAAAAGAGGTCGCAAATGAGATAATGTCGTGCAACACAGTTGAAGAATGTTTATCAAAATGTGACCATTGAATTGGTTTTGCTTTTGACATTCTCAACTTTACTGACCATAAGGAATGAGTGTGACCACCCAAAAGTAGCAGTGACGGCTTAACTACTTCTAAACCATGAACTTTGTGGATATAAAGGACCGTATCCAGTTCATAGCAAGGAGCTTATGGCCCTAACCATTCAAAATGATCAGGTCACGAGGCTACTAGGTTGCAGCATCCGCACATGTTTATAACCTCCTTCAACACGTACAGTCGGGTAATGCTACCATCAGGAGACAACCTAGCGAAGTATTATAAGAAATCACAGAAGTTGATCTTCTGATAAAATATCACATTTTAACAAGTATTCTTCACCATAATATATTGTTTATCTCGCCAGGAGAGAGCACAATAGAGCCTGGCAATTAGATGATTTCATAGAGAATGTTGAGCCCACATCGCCAGGGAAACAAAAGTGCATCGCAGGGAAACAGGAATTTGCTAGTAATGAGATGATTTCCTGGAATTCGTTCAAAATACCTCGCCACACGAAATAAAGATGTTCAGAGTGACAGAAATATAGATGCTGAAAGAGGATTGATTTCTTTGAAATAATTCAACAAGCATCTCCAGTGAAACATCATGTAACTCCATGAGCCGATATTTGCTGAAGCTCGTTAAGATTTCGTCTCCAACTGAAACAGAGATGCTGAAAATGAGATAGCTTCGTTGAATTTGTTCTGTTTGAATCAGTAGTAGATAAAGAGATGCTGAGAGTTGGATGATTTCTTTGAACTCAATATGCACGCATCGCCAGTAGAAACACCTACGGTGAGACTGAGTCATTTCCTGAAACTCCATCAGCCGATATTTACTGATACTCTTTATGACCGCATCACCAGCAGAAACAGAGATCCATTAAAAAAGATGGTTTCGCTGAAATAGTTATGTTTGCATTACTAGCAGAAACAATGATGCTTAGAATGAAAGGATATCGTTTGACTCATAACCCAAATATCGCCAGGAAAAACAATGATGTTGTGAATAAGATACTTCCTTGAACTCATTTGGACCGCATCACCAGCAGAAAAAGAGATGTTGAAAGTGAAATGATTTCGTTGAACGCATATTGTTAAAATCGCAACAAGAAATATAGATGCTTAAAGTGAGTTTATTGCGTTGAAATCATGAATCACGCATCACCAATAGAAACAGGGAATGAAAAGCGATGTTTATGTAGACTTGTTCAAGCTACAAATCCAGAATAAAAAGAGGTCGCAAATGAGATAATGTCGTGCAACACAGTTGAAGAATGTTTATCAAAATGTGACCATTGAATTGGTCAACCTAGCGAAGTATTATAAGACTTTACTGACCATAAGGAATGAGTGTGACCACCCAAAAGTAGCAGTGACGGCTTAACTACTTCTAAACCATGAACTTTGTGGATATAAAGGACCGTATCCAGTTCATAGCAAGGAGCTTATGGCCCTAACCATTCCAAATGATCAGGTCACGAGGCTACTAGGTTGCAGCATCCGCACATGTTTATAACCTCCTTCAACACGTACAGTCGGGTAATGCTACCATCAGGAGACAACCTAGCGAAGTATTATAAGAAATCACAGAAGTTGATCTTCTGATAAAATATCACATTTTAACAAGTATTCTTCACCATAATATATTGTTTATCTCGCCAGGAGAGAGCACAATAGAGCCTGGCAATTAGATGATTTCATAGAGAATGTTGAGCCCACATCGCCAGGGAAACAAAAGTGCATCGCAGGGAAACAGGAATTTGCTAGTAATGAGATGATTTCCTGGAATTCGTTCAAAATACCTCGCCACACGAAATAAAGATGTTCAGAGTGACAGAAATATAGATGCTGAAAGAGGATTGATTTCTTTGAAATAATTCAACAAGCATCTCCAGTGAAACATCATGTAACTCCATGAGCCGATATTTGCTGAAGCTCGTTAAGATTTCGTCTCCAACTGAAACAGAGATGCTGAAAATGAGATAGCTTCGTTGAATTTGTTCTGTTTGAATCAGTAGTAGATAAAGAGATGCTGAGAGTTGGATGATTTCTTTGAACTCAATATGCACGCATCGCCAGTAGAAACACATACGGTGAGACTGAGTCATTTCCTGAAACTCCATCAGCCGATATTTACTGATACTCTTTATGACCGCATCACCAGCAGAAACAGAGATCCATTAAAAAAGATGGTTTCGCTGAAATAGTTATGTTTGCATTACTAGCAGAAACAATGATGCTTAGAATGAAAGGATATCGTTTGACTCATAACCCAAATATCGCCAGGAAAAACAATGATGTTGTGAATAAGATACTTCCTTGAACTCATTTGGACCGCATCACCAGCAGAAAAAGAGATGTTGAAAGTGAAATGATTTCGTTGAACGCATATTGTTAAAATCGCAACAAGAAATATAGATGCTTAAAGTGAGTTTATTGCGTTGAAATCATGAATCACGCATCACCAATAGAAACAGGGAATGAAAAGCGATGTTTATGTAGATCTTGTTCAAGCGACAAATCCAGAATAAAAAGAGGTCGCAAATGAGATAATGTCGTGCAACACAGTTGAAGAATGTTTATCAAAATGTGACCATTGAATTGGTTTTGCTTTTGACATTCTCAACTTTACTGACCATAAGGAATGAGTGTGACCACCCAAAAGTAGCAGTGACGGCTTAACTACTTCTAAACCATGAACTTTGTGGATATAAAGGACCGTATCCAGTTCATAGCAAGAAGCTTATGGCCCTAACCATTCAAAATGATCAGGTCACGAGGCTACTAGGTTGCAGCATCCGCACATGTTTATAACCTCCTTCAACACGTACAGTCGGGTAATGCTACCATCAGGAGACAACCTAGCGAAGTATTATAAGAAATCACAGAAGTTGATCTTCTGATAAAATATCACATTTTAACAAGTATTCTTCACCATAATATATTGTTTATCTCGCCAGGAGAGAGCACAATAGAGCCTGGCAATTAGATGATTTCATAGAGAATGTTGAGCCCACATCGCCAGGGAAACAAAAGTGCATCGCAGGGAAACAGGAATTTGCTAGTAATGAGATGATTTCCTGGAATTCGTTCAAAATACATCTCCACTCGAAATAAAGATGATCAGAGTGACAGAAATATAGATGCTGAAAGTGGATTGATTTCTTTGAAATAATTCAACAAGCATCTCCAGTGAAACATCATGTAACTCCATGAGCCGATATTTGCTGAAGCTCGTTAAGATTTCGTCTCCAACTGAAACAAAGATGCTGAAAATGAGATAGCTTCGTTGAATTATTTGTTCTGTTTGAATCAGTAGTAGATAAAGAGATGCTGAGAGTTGGATGATTTCTTTGAACTCAATATGCACGCATCGCCAGTAGAAACACCTACGGTGAGACTGAGTCATTTCCTGAAACTCCATCAGCCGATATTTACTGATACTCTTTATGACCGCATCACCAGCAGAAACAGAGATCCATTAAAAAAGATGGTTTCGCTGAAATAGTTATGTTTGCATTACTAGCAGAAACAATGATGCGTAGAATGAAAGGATATCGTTTGACTCATAACCCAAATATCGCCAGGAAAAACAATGATGTTGTGAATAAGATACTTCCTTGAACTCATTTGGACCGCATCACCAGCAGAAAAAGAGATGTTGAAAGTGAAATGATTTCGTTGAACGCATATTGTTAAAATCGCAACAAGAAATATAGATGTTAAAGTGAGTTTATTGCGTTGAAATCATGAATCACGCATCACCAATAGAAACAGGGAATGAAAAGCGATGTTTATGTAGATCTTGTTCAAGCGACAAATCCAGAATAAAAAGAGGTCGCAAATGAGATAATGTCGTGCAACACAGTTGAAGAATGTTTATCAAAATGTGACCATTGAATTGGTTTTGCTTTTGACATTCTCAACTTTACTGACCATAAGGAATGAGTGTGACCACCCAAAAGTAGCAGTGACGGCTTAACTACTTCTAAACCATGAACTTTGTGGATATAAAGGACCGTATCCAGTTCATAGCAAGGAGCTTATGGCCCTAACCATTCCAAATGATCAGGTCACGAGGCTACTAGGTTGCAGCATCCGCACATGTTTATAACCTCCTTCAACACGTACAGTCGGGTAATGCTACCATCAGGAGACAACCTAGCGAAGTATTATAAGAAATCACAGAAGTTGATCTTCTGATAAAATATCACATTTTAACAAGTATTCTTCACCATAATATATTGTTTATCTCGCCAGGAGAGAGCACAATAGAGCCTGGCAATTAGATGATTTCATAGAGAATGTTGAGCCCACATCGCCAGGGAAACAAAAGTGCATCGCAGGGAAACAGGAATTTGCTAGTAATGAGATGATTTCCTGGAATTCGTTCAAAATACCTCGCCACACGAAATAAAGATGTTCAGAGTGACAGAAATATAGATGCTGAAAGAGGATTGATTTCTTTGAAATAATTCAACAAGCATCTCCAGTGAAACATCATGTAACTCCATGAGCCGATATTTGCTGAAGCTCGTTAAGATTTCGTCTCCAACTGAAACAAAGATGCTGAAAATGAGATAGCTTCGTTGAATTATTTGTTCTGTTTGAATCAGTAGTAGATAAAGAGATGCTGAGAGTTGGATGATTTCTTTGAACTCAATATGCACGCATCGCCAGTAGAAACACATACGGTGAAAGACTGAGTCATTTCCTGAAACTCCATCAGCCGATATATACTGATACTCTTTATGACCGCATCACCAGCAGAAACAGAGATCCATTAAAAAAGATGGTTTCGCTGAAATAGTTATGTTTGCATTACTAGCAGAAACAATGATGCTTAGAATGAAAGGATATCGTTTGACTCATAACCCAAATATCGCCAGGAAAAACAATGATGTTGTGAATAAGATACTTCCTTGAACTCATTTGGACCGCATCACCAGCAGAAAAAGAGATGTTGAAAGTGAAATGATTTCGTTGAACGCATATTGTTAAAATCGCAACAAGAAATATAGATGCTTAAAGTGAGTTTATTGCGTTGAAATCATGAATCACGCATCACCAATAGAAACAGGGAATGAAAAGCGATGTTTATGTAGATCTTGTTCAAGCGACAAATCCAGAATAAAAAGAGGTCGCAAATGAGATAATGTCGTGCAACACAGTTGAAGAATGTTTATCAAAATGTGACCATTGAATTGGTTTTGCTTTTGACATTCTCAACTTTACTGACCATAAGGAATGAGTGTGACCACCCAAAAGTAGCAGTGACGGCTTAACTACTTCTAAACCATGAACTTTGTGGATATAAAGGACCGTATCCAGTTCATAGCAAGGAGCTTATGGCCCTAACCATTCCAAATGATCAGGTCACGAGGCTACTAGGTTGCAGCATCCGCACATGTTTATAACCTCCTTCAACACGTACAGTCGGGTAATGCTACCATCAGGAGACAACCTAGCGAAGTATTATAAGAAATCACAGAAGTTGATCTTCTGATAAAATATCACATTTTAACAAGTATTCTTCACCATAATATATTGTTTATCTCGCCAGGAGAGAGCACAATAGAGCCTGGCAATTAGATGATTTCATAGAGAATGTTGAGCCCACATCGCCAGGGAAACAAAAGTGCATCGCAGGGAAACAGGAATTTGCTAGTAATGAGATGATTTCCTGGAATTCGTTCAAAATACCTCGCCACACGAAATAAAGATGTTCAGAGTGACAGAAATATAGATGCTGAAAGAGGATTGATTTCTTTGAAATAATTCAACAAGCATCTCCAGTGAAATATCATGTAACTCCATGAGCCGATATTTGCTGAAGCTCGTTAAGATTTCGTCTCCAACTGAAACAGAGATGCTGAAAATGAGATAGCTTCGTTGAATTTGTTCTGTTTGAATCAGTAGTAGATAAAGAGATGCTGAGAGTTGGATGATTTCTTTGAACTCAATATGCACGCATCGCCAGTAGAAACACCTACGGTGAGACTGAGTCATTTCTTGAAACTCCATCAGTCGATATTTACTGATACTCTTTATGACCGCATCACCAGCAGAAACAGAGATCCATTAAAAAAGATGGTTTCGCTGAAATAGTTATGTTTGCATTACTAGCAGAAACAATGATGCTTAGAATGAAAGGATATCGTTTGACTCATAACCCAAATATCGCCAGGAAAAACAATGATGTTGTGAATAAGATACTTCCTTGAACTCATTTGGACCGCATCACCAGCAGAAAAAGAGATGTTGAAAGTGAAATGATTTCGTTGAACGCATGTTGTTCAAATCGCAACAAGAAATATAGATGCTTAAAGTGAGTTTATTGCGTTGAAATCATGAATCACGCATCACCAATAGAAACAGGGAATGAAAAGCGATGTTTATGTAGATCTTGTTCAAGCTACAAATCCAGAATAAAAAGAGGTCGCAAATGAGATAATGTCGTGCAACACAGTTGAAGAATGTTTATCAAAATGTGACCATTGAATTGGTTTTGCTTTTGACATTCTCAACTTTACTGACCATAAGGAATGAGTGTGACCACCCAAAAGTAGCAGTGACGGCTTAACTACTTCTAAACCATGAACTTTGTGGATATAAAGGACCGTATCCAGTTCATAGCAAGGAGCTTATGGCCCTAACCATTCCAAATGATCAGGTCACGAGGCTACTAGGTTGCAGCATCCGCACATGTTTATAACCTCCTTCAACACGTACAGTCGGGTAATGCTACCATCAGGAGACAACCTAGCGAAGTATTATAAGAAATCACAGAAGTTGATCTTCTGATAAAATATCACATTTTAAACAAGTATTCTTCACCATAATATATTGTTTATCTCGCCAGGAGAGAGCACAATAGAGCCTGGCAATTAGATGATTTCATAGAGAATGTTGAGCCCACATCGCCAGGGAAACAAAAGTGCATCGCAGGGAAACAGGAATTTGCTAGTAATGAGATGATTTCCTGGAATTCGTTCAAAATACATCGCCACACGAAATAAAGATGTTCAGATTGACAGAAATATAGATGCTGAAAGAGGATTGATTTCTTTGAAATAATTCAACAAGCATCTCCAGTGAAACATCATGTAACTCCATGAGCCGATATTTGCTGAAGCTCGTTAAGATTTCGTCTCCAACTGAAACAGAGATGCTGAAAATGAGATAGCTTCGTTGAATTTGTTCTGTTTGAATCAGTAGTAGATAAAGAGATGCTGAGAGTTGGATGATTTCTTTGAACTCAATATGCACGCATCGCCAGTAGAAACACCTACGGTGAGACTGAGTCATTTCCTGAAACTCCATCAGCCGATATTTACTGATACTCTTTATGACCGCATCACCAGCAGAAACAGAGATCCATTAAAAAAGATGGTTTCGCTGAAATAGTTATGTTTGCATTACTAGCAGAAACAATGATGCTTAGAATGAAAGGATATCGTTTGACTCATAACCCAAATATCGCCAGGAAAAACAATGATGTTGTGAATAAGATACTTCCTTGAACTCATTTGGACCGCATCACCAGCAGAAAAAGAGATGTTGAAAGTGAAATGATTTCGTTGAACGCATATTGTTCAAAATCGCAACAAGAAATATAGATGCTTAAAGTGAGTTTATTGCGTTGAAATCATGAATCACGCATCACCAATAGAAACAGGGAATGAAAAGCGATGTTTATGTAGATCTTGTTCAAGCGACAAATCCAGAATAAAAAGAGGTCGCAAATGAGATAATGTCGTGCAACACAGTTGAAGAATGTTTATCAAAATGTGACCATTGAATTGGTTTTGCTTTTGACATTCTCAACTTTACTGACCATAAGGAATGAGTGTGACCACCCAAAAGTAGCAGTGACGGCTTAACTACTTCTAAACCATGAACTTTGTGGATATAAAGGACCGTATCCAGTTCATAGCAAGGAGCTTATGGCCCTAACCATTCCAAATGATCAGGTCACGAGGCTACTAGGTTGCAGCATCCGCACATGTTTATAACCTCCTTCAACACGTACAGTCGGGTAATGCTACCATCAGGAGACAACCTAGCGAAGTATTATAAGAAATCACAGAAGTTGATCTTCTGATAAAATATCACATTTTAACAAGTATTCTTCACCATAATATATTGTTTATCTCGCCAGGAGAGAGCACAATAGAGCCTGGCAATTAGATGATTTCATAGAGAATGTTGAGCCCACATCGCCAGGGAAACAAAAGTGCATCGCAGGGAAACAGGAATTTGCTAGTAATGAGATGATTTCCTGGAATTCGTTCAAAATACCTCGCCACAGAAATAAAGATGTTCAGAGTGACAGAAATATAGATGCTGAAAGAGGATTGATTTCTTTGAAATAATTCAACAAGCATCTCCAGTGAAACATCATGTAACTCCATGAGCCGATATTTGCTGAAGCTCGTTAAGATTTCGTCTCCAACTGAAACAGAGATGCTGAAAATGAGATAGCTTCGTTGAATTTGTTCTGTTTGAATCAGTAGTAGATAAAGAGATGCTGAGAGTTGGATGATTTCTTTGAACTCAATATGCACGCATCGCCAGTAGAAACACATACGGTGAGACTGAGTCATTTCCTGAAACTCCATCAGCCGATATTTACTGATACTCTTTATGACCGCATCACCAGCAGAAACAGAGATCCATTAAAAAAGATGGTTTCGCTGAAATAGTTATGTTTGCATTACTAGCAGAAACAATGATGCTTAGAATGAAAGGATATCGTTTGACTCATAACCCAAATATCGCCAGGAAAAACAATGATGTTGTGAATAAGATACTTCCTTGAACTCATTTGGACCGCATCACCAGCAGAAAAAAGAGATGTTGAAAGTGAAATGATTTCGTTGAACGCATATTGTTAAAATCGCAACAAGAAATATAGATGCTTAAAGTGAGTTTATTGCGTTGAAATCATGAATCACGCATCACCAATAGAAACAGGGAATGAAAAGCGATGTTTATGTAGATCTTGTTCAAGCTACAAATCCAGAATAAAAAGAGGTCGCAAATGAGATAATGTCGTGCAACACAGTTGAAGAATGTTTATCAAAATGTGACCATTGAATTGGTTTTGCTTTTGACATTCTCAACTTTACTGACCATAAGGAATGAGTGTGACCACCCAAAAGGAGCAGTGACGGCTTAACTACTTCTAAACCATGAACTTTGTGGATATAAAGGACCGTATCCAGTTCATAGCAAGGAGCTTATGGCCCTAACCATTCCAAATGATCAGGTCACGAGGCTACTAGGTTGCAGCATCCGCACATGTTTATAACCTCCTTCAACACGTACAGTCGGGTAATGCTACCATCAGGAGACAACCTAGCGAAGTATTATAAGAAATCACAGAAGTTGATCTTCTGATAAAATATCACATTTTAACAAGTATTCTTCACCATAATATATTGTTTATCTCGCCAGGAGAGAGCACAATAGAGCCTGGCAATTAGATGATTTCATAGAGAATGTTGAGCCCACATCGCCAGGGAAACAAAAGTGCATCGCAGGGAAACAGGAATTTGCTAGTAATGAGATGATTTCCTGGAATTCGTTCAAAATACCTCGCCACACGAAATAAAGATGTTCAGAGTGACAGAAATATAGATGCTGAAAGAGGATTGATTTCTTTGAAATAATTCCACAAGCATCTCCAGTGAAATATCATGTAACTCCATGAGCCGATATTTGCTGAAGCTCGTTAAGATTTCGTCTCCAACTGAAACAGAGATGCTGAAAATGAGATAGCTTCGTTGAATTTGTTCTGTTTGAATCAGTAGTAGATAAAGAGATGCTGAGAGTTGGATGATTTCTTTGAACTCAATATGCACGAATCGCCAGTAGAAACACATACGGTGAGACTGAGTCATTTCCTGAAACTCCATCAGCCGATATTTACTGATACTCTTTATGACCGCATCACCAGCAGAAACAGAGACTCCATTAAAAAAGATGGTTTCGCTGAAATAGTTATGTTTGCATTACTAGCAGAAACAATGATGCTTAGAATGAAAGGATATCGTTTGACTCATAACCCAAATATCGCCAGGAAAAACAATGATGTTGTGAATAAGATACTTCCTTGAACTCATTTGGACCGCATCACCAGCAGAAAAAGAGATGTTGAAAGTGAAATGATTTCGTTGAACGCATATTGTTAAAATCGCAACAAGAAATATAGATGCTTAAAGTGAGTTTATTGCGTTGAAATCATGAATCACGCATCACCAATAGAAACAGGGAATGAAAAGCGATGTTTATGTAGATCTTGTTCAAGCGACAAATCCAGAATAAAAAGAGGTCGCAAATGAGATAATGTCGTGCAACACAGTTGAAGAATGTTTATCAAAATGTGACCATTGAATTGGTTTTGCTTTTGACATTCTCAACTTTACTGACCATAAGGAATGAGTGTGACCACCCAAAAGTAGCAGTGACGGCTTAACTACTTCTAAACCATGAACTTTGTGGATATAAAGGACCGTATCCAGTTCATAGCAAGGAGCTTATGGCCCTAACCATTCCAAATGATCAGGTCACGAGGCTACTAGGTTGCAGCATCCGCACATGTTTATAACCTCCTTCAACACGTACAGTCGGGTAATGCTACCATCAGAAGACAACCTAGCGAAGTATTATAAGAAATCACAGAAGTTGATCTTCTGATAAAATATCACATTTTAACAAGTATTCTTCACCATAATATATTGTTTATCTCGCCAGGAGAGAGCACAATAGAGCCTGGCAATTAGATGATTTCATAGAGAATGTTGAGCCCACATCGCCAGGGAAACAAAAGTGCATCGCAGGGAAACAGGAATTTGCTAGTAATGAGATGATTTCCTGGAATTCGTTCAAAATACCTCGCCACACGAAATAAAGATGTTCAGAGTGACAGAAATATAGATGCTGAAAGAGGATTGATTTCTTTGAAATAATTCAACAAGCATCTCCAGTGAAACATCATGTAACTCCATGAGCCGATATTTGCTGAAGCTCGTTAAGATTTCGTCTCCAACTGAAACAGAGATGCTGAAAATGAGATAGCTTCGTTGAATTTGTTCTGTTTGAATCAGTAGTAGATAAAGAGATGCTGAGAGTTGGATGATTTCTTTGAACTCAATATGCACGCATCGCCAGTAGAAACACCTACGGTGAGACTGAGTCATTTCCTGAAACTCCATCAGCCGATATTTACTGATACTCTTTATGACCGCATCACCAGCAGAAACAGAGATCCATTAAAAAAGATGGTTTCGCTGAAATAGTTATGTTTGCATTACTAGCAGAAACAATGATGCTTAGAATGAAAGGATATCGTTTGACTCATAACCCAAATATCGCCAGGAAAAACAATGATGTTGTGAATAAGATACTTCCTTGAACTCATTTGGACCGCATCACCAGCAGAAAAAGAGATGTTGAAAGTGAAATGATTTCGTTGAACGCATGTTGTTCAAATCGCAACAAGAAATATAGATGCTTAAAGTGAGTTTATTGCGTTGAAATCATGAATCACGCATCACCAATAGAAACAGGGAATGAAAAGCGATGTTTATGTAGATCTTGTTCAAGCTACAAATCCAGAATAAAAAGAGGTCGCAAATGAGATAATGTCGTGCAACACAGTTGAAGAATGTTTATCAAAATGTGACCATTGAATTGGTCAACCTAGCGAAGTATTAAAGAAATCACAGAAGTTGATCTTCTGATAAAATATCACATTTTAACAAGTATTCTTCACCATAATATATTGTTTATCTCGCCAGGAGAGAGAGCACAATAGAGCCTGGCAATTAGATGATTTCATAGAGAATGTTGAGCCCACATCGCCAGGGAAACAAAAGTGCATCGCAGGGAAACAGGAATTTGCTAGTAATGAGATGATTTCCTGGAATTCGTTCAAAATACCTCGCCACACGAAATAAAGATGTTCAGAGTGACAGAAATATAGATGCTGAAAGAGGATTGATTTCTTTGAAATAATTCAACAAGCATCTCCAGTGAAACATCATGTAACTCCATGAGCCGATATTTGCTGAAGCTCGTTAAGATTTCGTCTCCAACTGAAACAGAGATGCTGAAAATGAGATAGCTTCGTTGAATTTGTTCTGTTTGAATCAGTAGTAGATAAAGAGATGCTGAGAGTTGGATGATTTCTTTGAACTCAATATGCACGCATCGCCAGTAGAAACACATACGGTGAGACTGAGTCATTTCCTGAAACTCCATCAGCCGATATTTACTGATACTCTTTATGACCGCATCACCAGCAGAAACAGAGATCCATTAAAAAAGATGGTTTCGCTGAAATAGTTATGTTTGCATTACTAGCAGAAACAATGATGCTTAGAATGAAAGGATATCGTTTGACTCATAACCCAAATATCGCCAGGAAAAACAATGATGTTGTGAATAAGATACTTCCTTGAACTCATTTGGACCGCATCACCAGCAGAAAAAGAGATGTTGAAAGTGAAATGATTTCGTTGAACGCATATTGTTAAAATCGCAACAAGAAATATAGATGCTTAAAGTGAGTTTATTGCGTTGAAATCATGAATCACGCATCACCAATAGAAACAGGGAATGAAAAGCGATGTTTATGTAGATCTTGTTCAAGCGACAAATCCAGGATAAAAAGAGGTTGCGAAAAAGATAATATCGTGCAACACAGTTGAAGAATGTTTATCAAAATGTGACCATTGAATTGGTTTTGCTTTTGACATTCTCAACTTTACTGACCATAAGGAATGAGTGTGACCACCCAAAAGTAGCAGTGACGGCTTAACTACTTCTAAACCATGAACTTTGTGGATATAAAGGACCGTATCCAGTTCATAGCAAGGAGCTTATGGCCCTAACCATTCCAAATGATCAGGTCACGAGGCTACTAGGTTGCAGCATCCGCACATGTTTATAACCTCCTTCAACACGTACAGTCGGGTAATGCTACCATCAGGAGACAACCTAGCGAAGTATTATAAGAAATCACAGAAGTTGATCTTCTGATAAAATATCACATTTTAACAAGTATTCTTCACCATAATATATTGTTTATCTCGCCAGGAGAGAGCACAATAGAGCCTGGCAATTAGATGATTTCATAGAGAATGTTGAGCCCACATCGCCAGGGAAACAAAAGTGCATCGCAGGGAAACAGGAATTTGCTAGTAATGAGATGATTTCCTGGAATTCGTTCAAAATACTCGCCACACGAAATAAAGATGTTCAGAGTGACAGAAATATAGATGCTGAAAGAGGATTGATTTCTTTGAAATAATTCAACAAGCATCTCCAGTGAAACATCATATAACTCCATGAGCCGATATTTGCTGAAGCTCGTTAAGATTTCGTCTCCAACTGAAACAGAGATGCTGAAAATGAGATAGCTTCGTTGAATTTGTTCTGTTTGAATCAGTAGTAGATAAAGAGATGCTGAGAGTTGGATGATTTCTTTGAACTCAATATGCACGCATCGCCAGTAGAAACACCTACGGTGAGACTGAGTCATTTCTTGAAAATCCATCAGTCGATATTTACTGATACTCTTTATGACCGCATCACCAGCAGAACAGAGATCCATTAAAAAAGATGGTTTCGCTGAAACAGTTATGTTTGCATTACTAGCAGAAACAATGATGCTTAGAATGAAAGGATATCGTTTGACTCATAACCCAAATATCGCTGGGAAAAACAATGATGTTGTGAATAAGATACTTCCTTGAACTCATTTGGACCGCATCACCAGCAGAAAAAGAGATGTTGAAAGTGAAATGATTTCGTTGAACGCATATTGTTAAAATCGCAACAAGAAATATAGATGCTTAAAGTGAGTTTATTGCGTTGAAATCATGAATCACGCATCACCAATAGAAACAGGGAATGAAAAGCGATGTTTATGTAGATCTTGTTCAAGCGACAAATCCAGAATAAAAAGAGGTCGCAAATGAGATAATGTCGTGCAACACAGTTGAAGAATGTTTATCAAAATGTGACCATTGAATTGGTTTTGCTTTTGACATTCTCAACTTTACTGACCATAAGGAATGAGTGTGACCACCCAAAAGTAGCAGTGACGGCTTAACTACTTCTAAACCATGAACTTTGTGGATATAAAGGACCGTATCCAGTTCATAGCAAGGAGCTTATGGCCCTAACCATTCCAAATGATCAGGTCACGAGGCTACTAGGTTGCAGCATCCGCACATGTTTATAACCTCCTTCAACACGTACAGTCGGGTAATGCTACCATCAGGAGACAACCTAGCGAAGTATTATAAGAAATCACAGAAGTTGATCTTCTGATAAAATATCACATTTTAACAAGTATTCTTCACCATAATATATTGTTTATCTCGCCAGGAGAGAACACAATAGAGCCTGGCAATTAGATGATTTCATAGAGAATGTTGAGCCCACATCGCCAGGGAAACAAAAGTGCATCGCAGGGAAACAGGAATTTGCTAGTAATGAGATGATTTCCTGGAATTCGTTCAAAATACATCGCCACACGAAATAAAGATGTTCAGAGTGACAGAAATATAGATGCTGAAAGTGGATTGATTTCTTTGAAATAATTCAACAAGCATCTCCAGTGAAACATCATGTAACTCCATGAGCCGATATTTGCTGAAGCTCGTTAAGATTTCGTCTCCAACTGAAACAGAGATGCTGAAAATGAGATAGCTTCGTTGAATTTGTTCTGTTTGAATCAGTAGTAGATAAAGAGATGCTGAGAGTTGGATGATTTCTTTGAACTCAATATGCACGCATCGCCAGTAGAAACACATACGGTGAGACTGAGTCATTTCCTGAAACTCCATCAGCCGATATTTACTGATACTCTTTATGACCGCATCACCAGCAGAAACAGAGATCCATTAAAAAAGATGGTTTCGCTGAAATAGTTATGTTTGCATTACTAGCAGAAACAATGATGCTTAGAATGAAAGGATATCGTTTGACTCATAACCCAAATATCGCCAGGAAAAACAATGATGTTGTGAATAAGATACTTCCTTGAACTCATTTGGACCGCATCACCAGCAGAAAAAGAGATGTTGAAAGTGAAATGATTTCGTTGAACGCATATTGTTCAAAATCGCAACAAGAAATATAGATGCTTAAAGTGAGTTTATTGCGTTGAAATCATGAATCACGCATCACCAATAGAAACAGGGAATGAAAAGCGATGTTTATGTAGATCTTGTTCAAGCGACAAATCCAGAATAAAAAGAGGTCGCAAATGAGATAATGTCGTGCAACACAGTTGAAGAATGTTTATCAAAATGTGACCATTGAATTGGTTTTGCTTTTGACATTCTCAACTTTACTGACCATAAGGAATGAGTGTGACCACCCAAAAGTAGCAGTGACGGCTTAACTACTTCTAAACCATGAACTTTGTGGATATAAAGGACCGTATCCAGTTCATAGCAAGGAGCTTATGGCCCTAACCATTCCAAATGATCAGGTCACGAGGCTACTAGGTTGCAGCATCCGCACATGTTTATAACCTCCTTCAACACGTACAGTCGGGTAATGCTACCATCAGGAGACAACCTAGCGAAGTATTATAAGAAATCACAGAAGTTGATCTTCTGATAAAATATCACATTTTAACAAGTATTCTTCACCATAATATATTGTTTATCTCGCCAGGAGAGAGCACAATAGAGCCTGGCAATTAGATGATTTCATAGAGAATGTTGAGCCCACATCGCCAGGGAAACAAAAGTGCATCGCAGGGAAACAGGAATTTGCTAGTAATGAGATGATTTCCTGGAATTCGTTCAAAATACCTCGCCACACGAAATAAAGATGTTCAGAGTGACAGAAATATAGATGCTGAAAGAGGATTGATTTCTTTGAAATAATTCAACAAGCATCTCCAGTGAAACATCATGTAACTCCATGAGCCGATATTTGCTGAAGCTCGTTAAGATTTCGTCTCCAACTGAAACAGAGATGCTGAAAATGAGATAGCTTCGTTGAATTTGTTCTGTTTGAATCAGTAGTAGATAAAGAGATGCTGAGAGTTGGATGATTTCTTTGAACTCAATATGCACGCATCGCCAGTAGAAACACATACGGTGAGACTGAGTCATTTCCTGAAACTCCATCAGCCGATATTTACTGATACTCTTTATGACCGCATCACCAGCAGAAACAGAGATCCATTAAAAAAGATGGTTTCGCTGAAATAGTTATGTTTGCATTACTAGCAGAAACAATGATGCTTAGAATGAAAGGATATCGTTTGACTCATAACCCAAATATCGCCAGGAAAAACAATGATGTTGTGAATAAGATACTTCCTTGAACTCATTTGGACCGCATCACCAGCAGAAAAAGAGATGTTGAAAGTGAAATGATTTCGTTGAACGCATGTTGTTCAAATCGCAACAAGAAATATAGATGCTTAAAGTGAGTTTATTGCGTTGAAATCATGAATCACGCATCACCAATAGAAACAGGGAATGAAAAGCGATGTTTATGTAGATCTTGTTCAAGCGACAAATCCAGAATAAAAAGAGGTCGCAAATGAGATAATGTCGTGCAACACAGTTGAAGAATGTTTATCAAAATGTGACCATTGAATTGGTTTTGCTTTTGACATTCTCAACTTTACTGACCATAAGGAATGAGTGTGACCACCCAAAAGTAGCAGTGACGGCTTAACTACTTCTAAACCATGAACTTTGTGGATATAAAGGACCGTATCCAGTTCATAGCAAGGAGCTTATGGCCCTAACCATTCCAAATGATCAGGTCACGAGGCTACTAGGTTGCAGCATCCGCACATGTTTATAACCTCCTTCAACACGTACAGTCGGGTAATGCTACCATCAGGAGACAACCTAGCGAAGTATTATAAGAAATCACAGAAGTTGATCTTCTGATAAAATATCACATTTTAACAAGTATTCTTCACCATAATATATTGTTTATCTCGCCAGGAGAGAGCACAATAGAGCCTGGCAATTAGATGATTTCATAGAGAATGTTGAGCCCACATCGCCAGGGAAACAAAAGTGCATCGCAGGGAAACAGGAATTTGCTAGTAATGAGATGATTTCCTGGAATTCGTTCAAAATACCTCGCCACACGAAATAAAGATGTTCAGAGTGACAGAAATATAGATGCTGAAAGAGGATTGATTTCTTTGAAATAATTCAACAAGCATCTCCAGTGAAACATCATATAACTCCATGAGCCGATATTTGCTGAAGCTCGTTAAGATTTCGTCTCCAACTGAAACAGAGATGCTGAAAATGAGATAGCTTCGTTGAATTTGTTCTGTTTGAATCAGTAGTAGATAAAGAGATGCTGAGAGTTGGATGATTTCTTTGAACTCAATATGCACGCATCGCCAGTAGAAACACCTACGGTGAGACTGAGTCATTTCTTGAAACTCCATCAGTCGATATTTACTGATACTCTTTATGACCGCATCACCAGCAGAAACAGAGATCCATTAAAAAAGATGGTTTCGCTGAAAATAGTTATGTTTGCATTACTAGCAGATTCAATGATGCTTAGAATGAAAGGATATCGTTTGACTCATAACCCAAATATCGCCAGGAAAAACAATGATGTTGTGAATAAGATACTTCCTTGAACTCATTTGGACCGCATCACCAGCAGAAAAAGAGATGTTGAAAGTGAAATGATTTCGTTGAACGCATATTGTTCAAATCGCAACAAGAAATATAGATGCTTAAAGTGAGTTTATTGCGTTGAAATCATGAATCACGCATCACCAATAGAAACAGGGAATGAAAAGCGATGTTTATGTAGATCTTGTTCAAGCGACAAATCCAGAATAAAAAGAGGTCGCAAATGAGATAATGTCGTGCAACACAGTTGAAGAATGTTTATCAAAATGTGACCATTGAATTGGTTTTGCTTTTGACATTCTCAACTTTACTGACCATAAGGAATGAGTGTGACCACCCAAAAGTAGCAGTGACGGCTTAACTACTTCTAAACCATGAACTTTGTGGATATAAAGGACCGTATCCAGTTCATAGCAAGGAGCTTATGGCCCTAACCATTCCAAATGATCAGGTCACGAGGCTACTAGGTTGCAGCATCCGCACATGTTTATAACCTCCTTCAACACGTACAGTCGGGTAATGCTACCATCAGGAGACAACCTAGCGAAGTATTATAAGAAATCACAGAAGTTGATCTTCTGATAAAATATCACATTTTAACAAGTATTCTTCACCATAATATATTGTTTATCTCGCCAGGAGAGAGCACAATAGAGCCTGGCAATTAGATGATTTCATAGAGAATGTTGAGCCCACATCGCCAGGGAAACAAAAGTGCATCGCAGGGAAACAGGAATTTGCTAGTAATGAGATGATTTCCTGGAATTCGTTCAAAATACCTCGCCACACGAAATAAAGATGTTCAGAGTGACAGAAATATAGATGCTGAAAGAGGATTGATTTCTTTGAAATAATTCAACAAGCATCTCCAGTGAAACATCATATAACTCCATGAGCCGATATTTGCTGAAGCTCGTTAAGATTTCGTCTCCAACTGAAACAGAGATGCTGAAAATGAGATAGCTTCGTTGAATTTGTTCTGTTTGAATCAGTAGTAGATAAAGAGATGCTGAGAGTTGGATGATTTCTTTGAACTCAATATGCACGCATCGCCAGTAGAAACACATACGGTGAGACTGAGTCATTTCCTGAAACTCCATCAGCCGATATTTACTGATACTCTTTATGACCGCATCACCAGCAGAAACAGAGATCCATTAAAAAAGATGGTTTCGCTGAAATAGTTATGTTTGCATTACTAGCAGAAACAATGATGCTTAGAATGAAAGGATATCGTTTGACTCATAACCCAAATATCGCCAGGAAAAACAATGATGTTGTGAATAAGATACTTCCTTGAACTCATTTGGACCGCATCACCAGCAGAAAAAGAGATGTTGAAAGTGAAATGATTTCGTTGAACGCATATTGTTAAAATCGCAACAAGAAATATAGATGCTTAAAGTGAGTTTATTGCGTTGAAATCATGAATCACGCATCACCAATAGAAACAGGGAATGAAAAGCGATGTTTATGTAGATCTTGTTCAAGCGACAAATCCAGAATAAAAAGAGGTCGCAAATGAGATAATGTCGTGCAACACAGTTGAAGAATGTTTATCAAAATGTGACCATTGAATTGGTTTTGCTTTTGACATTCTCAACTTTACTGACCATAAGGAATGAGTGTGACCACCCAAAAGTAGCAGTGACGGCTTAACTACTTCTAAACCATGAACTTTGTGGATATAAAGGACCGTATCCAGTTCATAGCAAGGAGCTTATGGCCCTAACCATTCAAAATGATCAGGTCACGAGGCTACTAGGTTGCAGCATCCGCACATGTTTATAACCTCCTTCAACACGTACAGTCGGGTAATGCTACCATCAGGAGACAACCTAGCGAAGTATTATAAGAAATCACAGAAGTTGATCTTCTGATAAAATATCACATTTTAACAAGTATTCTTCACCATAATATATTGTTTATCTCGCCAGGAGAGAGCACAATAGAGCCTGGCAATTAGATGATTTCATAGAGAATGTTGAGCCCACATCGCCAGGGAAACAAAAGTGCATCGCAGGGAAACAGGAATTTGCTAGTAATGAGATGATTTCCTGGAATTCGTTCAAAATACCTCGCCACACGAAATAAAGATGTTCAGAGTGACAGAAATATAGATGCTGAAAGAGGATTGATTTCTTTGAAATAATTCAACAAGCATCTCCAGTGAAACATCATGTAACTCCATGAGCCGATATTTGCTGAAGCTCGTTAAGATTTCGTCTCCAACTGAAACAGAGATGCTGAAAATGAGATAGCTTCGTTGAATTTGTTCTGTTTGAATCAGTAGTAGATAAAGAGATGCTGAGAGTTGGATGATTTCTTTGAACTCAATATGCACGCATCGCCAGTAGAAACACATACGGTGAGACTGAGTCATTTCCTGAAACTCCATCAGCCGATATTTACTGATACTCTTTATGACCGCATCACCAGCAGAAACAGAGATCCATTAAAAAAGATGGTTTCGCTGAAATAGTTATGTTTGCATTACTAGCAGAAACAATGATGCTTAGAATGAAAGGATATCGTTTGACTCATAACCCAAATATCGCCAGGAAAAACAATGATGTTGTGAATAAGATACTTCCTTGAACTCATTTGGACCGCATCACCAGCAGAAAAAGAGATGTTGAAAGTGAAATGATTTCGTTGAACGCATATTGTTAAAATCGCAACAAGAAATATAGATGCTTAAAGTGAGTTTATTGCGTTGAAATCATGAATCACGCATCACCAATAGAAACAGAGAATGAAAAGCGATGTTTATGTAGATCTTGTTCAAGCTACAAATCCAGAATAAAAAGAGGTTGCAAAAGAGATAATGTCGTGCAACACAGTTGAAGAATGTTTATCAAAATGTGACCATTGAATTGGTTTTGCTTTTGACATTCTCAACTTTACTGACCATAAGGAATGAGTGTGACCACCCAAAAGTAGCAGTGACGGCTTAACTACTTCTAAACCATGAACTTTGTGGATATAAAGGACCGTATCCAGTTCATAGCAAGGAGCTTATGGCCCTAACCATTCCAAATGATCAGGTCACGAGGCTACTAGGTTGCAGCATCCGCACATGTTTATAAACCTCCTTCAACACGTACAGTCGGGTAATGCTACCATCAGGAGACAACCTAGCGAAGTATTATAAGAAATCACAGAAGTTGATCTTCTGATAAAATATCACATTTTAACAAGTATTCTTCACCATAATATATTGTTTATCTCGCCAGGAGAGAGCACAATAGAGCCTGGCAATTAGATGATTTCATAGAGAATGTTGAGCCCACATCGCCAGGGAAACAAAAGTGCATCGCAGGGAAACAGGAATTTGCTAGTAATGAGATGATTTCCTGGAATTCGTTCAAAATACCTCGCCACACGAAATAAAGATGTTCAGAGTGACAGAAATATAGATGCTGAAAGAGGATTGATTTCTTTGAAATAATTCAACAAGCATCTCCAGTGAAACATCATATAACTCCATGAGCCGATATTTGCTGAAGCTCGTTAAGATTTCGTCTCCAACTGAAACAGAGATGCTGAAAATGAGATAGCTTCGTTGAATTTGTTCTGTTTGAATCAGTAGTAGATAAAGAGATGCTGAGAGTTGGATGATTTCTTTGAACTCAATATGCACGCATCGCCAGTAGAAACACCTACGGTGAGACTGAGTCATTTCTTGAAACTCCATCAGTCGATATTTACTGATACTCTTTATGACCGCATCACCAGCAGAAACAGAGATCCATTAAAAAAGATGGTTTCGCTGAAATAGTTATGTTTGCATTACTAGCAGAAACAATGATGCTTAGAATGAAAGGATATCGTTTGACTCATAACCCAAATATCGCCAGGAAAAACAATGATGTTGTGAATAAGATACTTCCTTGAACTCATTTGGACCGCATCACCAGCAGAAAAAGAGATGTTGAAAGTGAAATGATTTCGTTGAACGCATATTGTTCAAATCGCAACAAGAAATATAGATGCTTAAAGTGAGTTTATTGCGTTGAAATCATGAATCACGCATCACCAATAGAAACAGGGAATGAAAAGCGATGTTTATGTAGATCTTGTTCAAGCTACAAATCCAGAATAAAAAGAGGTTGCAAAAGAGATAATGTCGTGCAACACAGTTTAAGAAATGTCATCAAAATGTGACCAATGAAATGGTTTTGTTTTTGACATTCTCAACTTTATTGACTATAAAGAATGAGTGTGACCACCCAAAAGGAGCAGTGACGGCTTAACTACTTCTAAACCATGAACTTTGTGGATATAAAGGACCGTATCCAGTTCATAGCAAGGAGCTTATGGCCCTAACCATTCAAAATGATCAGGTCACGAGGCTACTAGGTTGCAGCATCCGCACATGTTTATAACCTCCTTCAACACGTACAGTCGGGTAATGCTACCATCAGAAGACAACCTAGCGAAGTATTATAAGAAATCACAGAAGTTGATCTTCTGATAAAATATCACATTTTAACAAGTATTCTTCACCATAATATATTGTTTATCTCGCCAGGAGAGAACACAATAGAGCCTGGCAATTAGATGATTTCATAGAGAATGTTGAGCCCACATCGCCAGGGAAACAAAAGTGCATCGCAGGGAAACAGGAATTTGCTAGTAATGAGATGATTTCCTGGAATTCGTTCAAAATACATCTCCACATGAAATAAAGATGTTCAGAGTGACAGAAATATAGATGCTGAAAGTGGATTGATTTCTTTGAAATAATTCAACAAGCATCTCCAGTGAAACATCATATAACTCCATGAGCCGATATTTGCTGAAGCTCGTTAAGATTTCGTCTCCAACTGAAACAGAGATGCTGAAAATGAGATAGCTTCGTTGAATTTGTTCTGTTTGAATCAGTAGTAGATAAAGAGATGCTGAGAGTTGGATGATTTCTTTGAACTCAATATGCACGCATCGCCAGTAGAAACACACACGGTGAGACTGAGTCATTTCCTTAAACTCCATCAGCCGATATTTACTGATACTCTTTATGACCGCATCACCAGCAGAAACAGAGATCCATTAAAAAAGATGGTTTCGCTGAAATAGTTATGTTTGCATTACTAGCAGATTCAATGATGCTTAGAATGAAAGGATATCGTTTGACTCATAACCCAAATATCGCCAGGAAAAACAATGATGTTGTGAATAAGATACTTCCTTGAACTCATTTGGACCGCATCACCAGCAGAAAAAGAGATGTTGAAAGTGAAATGATTTCGTTGAACGCATATTGTACAAATCGCAACAAGAAATATAGATGCTTAAAGTGAGTTTATTGCGTTGAAATCATGAATCACGCATCACCAATAAAAACAGGGAATGAAAAGCGATGTTTATGTAGATCTTGTTCAAGCTACAAATCCAGAATAAAAAGAGGTCGCAAATGAGATAATGTCGTGCAACACAGTTGAAGAATGTTTATCAAAATGTGACCATTGAATTGGTTTTGTTTTTGACATTCTCAACTTTACTGACCATAAGGAATGAGTGTGACCACCCAAAAGTAGCAGTGACGGCTTAACTACTTCTAAACCATGAACTTTGTGGATATAAAGGACCGTATCGAGTTCATAGCAAGGAGCTTATGGCCCTAACCATTCCAAATGATCAGGTCACGAGGCTACAAGGTTGCAGCATCCGCACATGTTTATAACCTCCTTCAACACGTACAGTCGGGTAATGCTACCATCAGGAGACAACCTAGCGAAGTATTATAAGAAATCACAGAAGTTGATCTTCTGATAAAATATCACATTTTAACAAGTATTCTTCACCATAATATATTGTTTATCTCGCCAGGAGAGAACACAATAGAGCCTGGCAATTAGATGATTTCATAGAGAATGTTGAGCCCACATCGCCAGGGAAACAAAAGTGCATCGCAGGGAAACAGGAATTTGCTAGTAATGAGATGATTTCCTGGAATTCGTTCAAAATACCTCGCCACACGAAATAAAGATGTTCAGAGTGACAGAAATATAGATGCTGAAAGAGGATTGATTTCTTTGAAATAATTCAACAAGCATCTCCAGTGAAACATCATGTAACTCCATGAGCCGATATTTGCTGAAGCTCGTTAAGATTTCGTCTCCAACTGAAACAGAGATGCTGAAAATGAGATAGCTTCGTTGAATTTGTTCTGTTTGAATCAGTAGTAGATAAAGAGATGCTGAGAGTTGGATGATTTCTTTGAACTCAATATGCACGCATCGCCAGTAGAAACACCTACGGTGAGACTGAGTCATTTCCTGAAACTCCATCAGCCGATATTTACTGATACTCTTTATGACCGCATCACCAGCAGAAACAGAGATCCATTAAAAAAGATGGTTTCGCTGAAATAGTTATGTTTGCATTACTAGCAGATTCAATGATGCTTAGAATGAAAGGATATCGTTTGACTCATAACCCAAATATCGCCAGGAAAAACAATGATGTTGTGAATAAGATACTTCCTTGAACTCATTTGGACCGCATCACCAGCAGAAAAAGAGATGTTGAAAGTGAAATGATTTCGTTGAACGCATATTGTACAAATCGCAACAAGAAATATAGATGCTTAAAGTGAGTTTATTGCGTTGAAATCATGAATCACGCATCACCAATAGAAACAGGGAATGAAAAGCGATGTTTATGTAGATCTTGTTCAAGCTACAAATCCAGAATAAAAAGAGAGTTGCAAAAGAGATAATGTCGTGCAACACAGTTTAAGAATTGTCATCAAAATGTGACCAATGAAATGGTTTTGTTTTTGACATTCTCAACTTTATTGACTATAAAGAATGAGTGTGACCACCCAAAAGGAGCAGTGACGGCTTAACTACTTCTAAACCATGAACTTTATGGATATAAAGGACCGTATCCAGTTCATAGCAAGGAGCTTAAGGCCCTAACCATTCCAAATGATCAGGTCACAACGGTTGTAGGTTGCAGCATCCGCACATGTTTTTAACCTCCTTCAACATGTACAGTCGGGTAATGCTACCATCAGGAGACAACCTAGCGAAGTATTATAAGAAATCACAGAAGTTGATCTTCTGATAAAAGGTCACGTTTTAACAAGTATTCTTCACCATAAGTTATTATTTACCTCGCCAGGAGAGAACACAATAGAGCCTGGCAATTAGATGATTTCATAGAGAATGTTGAACCCACATCGCAAGGGAAACACAAGCGCGTTCTAGGTAAACAAGAATTTGCTGATAATAAGATGATTCCTTGGAACTAGTTCAACATACATCGTCACACGAAATATAGATTTCAGATTGACAGAAATATAGATGCCAAGAGTGAGTTGATTGCGATGAAATCATTAAGTAAGCATCTCCAGTAGAAACACAGATGATGATGGTGAAACTTTCCTGTTACTCCATCAGCCGATATTTGCTGAAACTCGTTAAGACTGTATCTCCAGCTGAATCAGAGATGCTGAAAAAAGCATATGGTTTCATTTAGTAAAGCATCTCCAGTAGAAACACAGATGATGAGGGTGAAACTTTCCTGTTACTCCATCAGCCGATATTTGCTGAAACTCATTAAGACTGTATCTCCAGCTGAATCAGAGATACTGAAAAAGCATATGGTTTCGTTGAATTCAATAAGAAGGCATGCCAGTAGAAACACATATGCTGAGACTGAGACATTCCTGAAACTCCATCAGCCGATATTTCGCTTACTCTTATTAAGACCGCATCACCAGCAGAAACATAGATACCATGAATAAGATGGTTTCGCTGAAATAGTTATGTTTGCATCACTAGCAGAAACAAAATGCTGAGAATGAAAGGATTTCGTTTTGACTCATAACCTGCAATATCGCCACAAAAAACAATGATGTTGTGAATTAGATACTTCCTTGAACTCTTTTGGACCGCATCACCAGCAAAAAAAAGAGATGTTGAAAGTGAAATGATTTCGTTGAACGCATATTGTTCACATTCCCCACAAGAAATATAGATGCTGAGAGTGAGTTGATTGCGTAGAAATCATTAATCACGCTTCACCAATAGAATCAGAGAATGAAAAGCGATGATTACGTAGATCTTGTTCACGCGACCAATCCAGAATAAAAAGAGGTTGCGAAAGAGATAATGTCGTGCAACACAGTTGAAGAATGTTCATCAAAATGTGACCATTGAATTGGTTTAATTTGTTTTTGACATTTTCAACTTTACTGACCATAAGGAATGAATGGGACCACCCAAAAGTAGCAGTGACGGCTTGACAACTTCTAAACCATGAACTTTGTGGATATAAAGGACCGTATCCAGTTCATAGCAAGGAGCTTATGGCCTTAAACATTCCAAATGATCAGGTCACGAGGCTACTAGGTTGCAGCATCCGCACATGTTTATAACCTCCTTCAACACATACAGTCGGGTAATGCTACCATCAGAAAGACAGAAATATATATGCTAAGAGTGGGGTGATTTCGTTGAAATCATTAAGTACGCATCTCCAGTAGAAACAGAGATGATGTGAGTGAAACTTGCTGATACTCTTTAAGACCGCATCACCAGCAGAAACAGAGCTCCCGAGAAAGTGATTGTTTCGCTGAACTAGTTATGTTTGTATCACTAGCAGAAACAGAGATGCTGAAAGTTGGATGATTCCGTTGAACTCAATAAGAAGGCAATGCCAGTAGAAACACATATGCTGAGACTGAGACATATCCTGAAACTCCATCAGCCGATATTAGCTTACTCTTTTAAGACCGCATCACCAGCAGAAACATAGATACCATGAATAAGATGGTTTCGATGAAATAGTTATATTTGCATCACTAGCAGAAACAAAGATGCTGAGAATGGAAGGATTTCGTTTGACTCATAACTGCAATATCGCCACAAAAAACAATGGTGTTGTGAATTAGATACTTCCTTGAACTCTTTTGGACCGCATCACCAGCAAAAAAAAGAGATGTTGAAAGTGAAATGATTTCGTTGAACGCATATTGTTCACATTCCCACAAGAAATATAGATGCTGAGAGTGAGTTGATTGCGTAGAAATCATTAATCACGCTTCACCAATAGAATCAGAGAATGAAAAGCGATGATTACGTAGATCTTGTTCACGCGACCAATCCAGAATAAAAAGAGGTTGCGAAAGAGATAATGTCGTGCAACACAGTTGAAGAATGTTCATCAAAATGTGACCATTGAATTGGTTTAATTTTTTTTTTGACATTTTCAACTTTACTGACCATAAGGAATGAATGTGACCACCCAAAAGTAGCAGTGACGGCTTGACAACTTCTAAACCATGAACTTTGTGGATATAAAGGACCGTATCCAGTTCATAGCAAGGAGCTTATGGCCTTAAACATTCCAAATGATCAGGTCACGAGGCTACTAGGTTGCAGCATCCGCACATGTTTATAACCTCCTTCAACACATACAGTCGGGTAATGCTACCATCAGGAGACAACCTAGCGAAGTATTATAAGAAATCACAGAAGTTAATCTTCTGATAAAAGTCACGTTTTAACAAGTATTTTTCACCATAAGATATTGTTTACATCGCCAGGAGAATGCAATAGAGCCTGGCCATTAGATGATTTCATAGAACATGTTGAACCCACATCGCCAGGGAAACACAAGCGCGTCCTAGGGAAACAGTAATTTGATAATAATGAGATGATTTCCTGGAACTCGTTCAACATGCATCGACACACGAAATATAGATGTTCAGATTGACAGAAATATAGATATTAAGAGTGAGTTGATTTCGTTGAAATCATTAAGTAAGCATCTCCAGTAGAAACACAGATGATGTGTGTGAAACTTTCCTGGAACTCCATCAGCCGATGTTTGCTGAAACTCGTTAAGAATGCATCTCCAGCTGAAGAGAGATGCTGAGAAAGAGATGGTTTCGTTGAATTCGTTGTGTTTGCATCACTAGCAGAAACAGAGATTCTGAGAGTTGGATGATTTCGTTGAATTTAATAAGCACGCATCGCTAGCAGAAACACATATGCGGAGACTGAGACATTTCCTGAAACTCCATCAGACGACATTAGCTTACACTCTTAAAGACCACATTTTCAGCTGAAACAAAAATACTGAGAATAAAATGATTCTCCACATCGCCAGAGAAAACAATGATGTTGTCAATTAGATATTTCCCGGGAATCCTTTGGACTGCATCACCAACAGAAAAGAGATATTGAAAGCGAAATGATTTCATCGAAGGCATTATGTTCGCATCGTCAACAGAAATATAGATGCTATGAGTGAGTTGATTTGGTTGAAATCATTAAACAAGCATTTCTAGTAGAAACACACATGATGTGAGTGAACCTTTCCCGTAACTCCATCAGCCGATGTTTGCTGATACTCTTTAAGACCGCATTTTCAGCTGAAATAAAGATGCTGAGAATGAAAGGATTTCGTTTGACTCATAACCCCCACATCGCCAGGAAAACCAATGTTGTTGTGAATTAGATATTTCCTGGAACTCCTTTGGATCGCATCACCAGTAGAAAAAGAGAGATAATGAAAGTAAAATGATTTCGTCGAACGTATTGTGTTCGCGTCGCAAACATAAATATAGTTGATGAGAGCGAGTTGATTGCGTTGAAATTATTTAGCACGCATCACCAATCGAAACATGGAGGATGAAAAAAGCAATGATAATTGAGATCTTGTTCAAGCGACAAATCAGGATAAAAGTAACTTGCGAAAGAGAGACATCACCAGGGGAAACACGAGCGCATCCCAGGGAGACAGACATTTGCTGATAATAAGATGATTTCCTTGAACTAGTTCAAAATGTGTCACCACACAAAATATAGATGTTCAGAATGACAGAAATATATATGCTAAGAGTGGGGTGATTTCGTTGAAATCATTAAGTACGCATCTCCAGTAGAAACAGAGATGATGTGAGTGAAACTTGCTGATACTCTTTAAGACCGCATCACCAGCAGAAACAGAGCTCCCGAGAAAGTGATTGTTTCGCTGAACTACTTATGTTTGCATCACTAGCAGAAACAGAGATGCTGAAAGTTGGATGATTCCGTTGAACTCAATAAGAAGGCAATGCCAGTAGAACCACATATGCTGAGACTGAGACATATCCTGAAACTCCATCAGCCGATATTAGCTTACTCTCTTTAAGACCGCATCACCAGCAGAAACATAGATACCATGAAAAAGATGGTTTCGCTGAAATAGTTATGTTTGCATCACTAGCAGAAACAAAGATGCTGAGAATGAAAGGATTTCGTTTGACTCATAACCGCAATATCGCCACAAAAAACAATGGTGTTGTGAATTAGATACTTCCTTGAACTCTTTTGGACCGCATCACCAGCAAAAAAAGAGATGTTGAAAGTGAAATGATTTCGTTGAACGCATATTGTTCACATCCCCACAAGAAATATAGATGCTGAGAGTGAGTTGATTGCGTAGAAATCATTAATCACGCTTCACCAATAGAATCAGAGAATGAAAAGCGATGATTACGTAGATCTTGTTCACGCGACCAATCCAGAATAAAAAGAGGTTGCGAAAGAGATAATGTCGTGCAACACAGTTGAAGAATGTTCATCAAAATGTGACCATTGAATTGGTTTAATTTGTTTTTGACATTTTCAACTTTACTGACCATAAGGAATGAGTGTGACCACCCAAAAGTAGCAGTGACGGCTTGACTACTTCTAAACCATGAACTTTGTGGATATAAAGGACCGTATCCAGTTCATAGCAAGGAGCTTATGGCCTTAAACATTCCAAATGATCAGGTCACGAGGCTACAAGGTTGCAGCATCCGCACATGTTTATAACCTCCTTCAACACATACAGTCGGGTAATGCTACCATCAGGAGACAACCTAGCGAAGTATTATAAGAAATCACAGAAGTTAATCTTCTGATAAAAGTCACGTTTTAACAAGTATTCTTCACCATAAGATATTGTTTACCTCGCCAGGAGAATGCAATAGAGCCTGGCCATTAGATGATTTCAAAGAACATGTTGAACCCACATCGCCAGGGAAACACAAGCGCGTCCTAGGGAAACAGTAATTTGATAATAATGAGATGATTTCCTGGAACTCGTTCAACATGCATCGACACACGAAATATAGATGTTCAGATTGACAGAAATATAGATACTAAGAGTGAGTTGATTTCGTTGAAATCATTCAGTAAGCATCTCCAGTAGAAACACAGATGATGTGTGTGAAACTTTCCTGTAACTCCATCAGCCGATATTTGCTGAAACTCGTTAAGAATGCATCTCCAGCTGAAGAGAGATGCTGAGAAAGAGATGGTTTCGTTGAATTCGTTGTGTTTGCATCACTAGCAGAAACAGAGATTCTGAGAGTTGGATGTTTTCGTTGAATTTAATAAGCACGCATCGCCAGCAGAAACACATATGCGGAGACTGAGACATTTCCTGAAACTCCATCAGACGACATTAGCTGACACTCTTAAAGACCACATTTTCAGCTGAAACAAAAATGCTGAGAATGAAAGGATTATCCACATCGCCAGAGAAAACAATGATGTTGTCAATTAGATATTATAATTTCCCGGGAATCCTTTGGACTGCATCACCAGCAGAAAAGAGATATTGAAAGCGAAATGATTTCATCGAAGGCATTATGTTTGCATCGTCAATAGAAATATAGATGCTATGAGTGAGTTGATTTGGTTGAAATCATTAAACAAGCATCTCTAGTAGAAACACAAATGATGTGAGTGAACCTTTCCCGTAACTCCATCAGCCGATGTTTGCTGAAACTCGTTAAGAATGCATCTCCAGCTGAAGAGAGATGCTGAGAAAGAGATGGTTTTGTTTAATTCGTTGTGTTTGCATCACTAGCAGAAACAGAGAATCTGAGAGTTGGATGATTTCGTTGAATTTAATAAGCACGCATCGCCAGCAGAAACACATATGCGGAGACTGAGACATTTCCTGAAACTCCATCAGACGACATTAGCTTACACTCTTTTAGACCACATTTTCAGCTGAAACAAAAATGCTGAGAATGAAAGGATTCTCCACATCGCCAGAGAAAACAATGATGTTGTCAATTAGATATTTCCCGGGAATCCTTTGGACTGCATCATCAGCAGAAAAGAGATATTGAAAGCGAAATGATTTCATCGTTGGCATTATGTTTGCATCGTCAATAGAAATATAGATGCTATGAGTGAGTTGATTTGGTTGAAATCATTAAACAATTATCTCTAGTAGAAACACACATGATGTGAGTGAACCTTTCCCGTAACTCCATCAGCCGATGTTTGCTGATACTCTTTAAGACCGCATTTTCAGTTGAAATAAAGATGCTGAGAATGAAAGGATTTCGTTTGACTCATAACCCCCACATCGCCAGGAAAACCAATGTTGTTGTGAATTAGATATTTCCTGGAACTCCTTTGGATCGCATCACCAGCAGAAAAAGAGAGATAATGAAAGTAAAATGATTTCGTCGAACGTATTATGTTTGCGTCGCCAACATCAATATAGTTGATGAGAGCGAGTTGATTGCGTTGAAATTATTTAGCACGCATCACCAATCGAAACATGGAGGATGAAAAAAGCAATGATAATTGAGATCTTGTTCAAGCGACAAATCAGGATAAAAGTAACTTGCGAAAGAGACATCACCAGGGGAAACACGAGCGCATCCCAGGGAGACAGACATTTGCTGATAATAAGATGATTTCCTTGAACTAGTTCAAAATGTGTCACCACACAAAATAAAGATGTTCAGAATGACAGAAATATATATGCTAAGAGTGGGGTGATTTCGTTGAAATCATTAAGTACGCATCTCCAGTAGAAACAGAGATGATGTGAGTGAAACTTGCTGATACTCTTTAAGACCGCATCACCAGCAGAAACATAGATACCATGAAAAAGATGGTTTCGCTGAAATAGTTATGTTTGCATCACTAGCAGAAACAAAGATGCTGAGAATGAAAGGATTTGTTTGACTCATAACCGCAATATCGCCACGAAAAACAATGGTGTTGTGAATTAGATACTTCCTTGAACTCTTTTGGACCGCATCACCAGCAAAAAAAGAGATGTTGAAAGTGAAATGATTTCGTTGAACGCATATTGTTCACATTCCCACAAGAAATATAGATGCTGAGAGTGAGTTGATTGCGTAGAAATCATTAATCACGCTTCACCAATAGAATCAGAGAATGAAAAGCGATGATTACGTAGATCTTGTTCACGCGACCAATCCAGAATAAAAAGAGGTTGCGAAAGAGATTATTTCGTGCAACACAGTTGAAGAATGTTCATCAAAATGTGACCATTGAATTGGTTTAATTTGTTTTTGACATTTTCAACTTTACTGACCATAAGGAATGAGTGTGACCACCCAAAAGTAGCAGTGACGGCTTGACTACTTCTAAACCATGAACTTTGTGGATATAAAGGACCGTATCCAGTTCATAGCAAGGAGCTTATGGCCTTAAACATTCCAAATGATCAGGTCACGAGGCTACTAGGTTGCAGCATCCGCACATGTTTATAACCTCCTTCAACACATACAGTCGGGTAATGCTACCATCAGGAGACAACCTAGCGAAGTATTATAAGAAATCACAGAAGTTAATCTTCTGATAAAAGGTCACGTTTTAACAAGTATTCTTCACCATAAGATATTGTTTATCTCGCTAGAACACGATAGAGCCTGGCCAATAGATTATTTTATAGAACGTATGAGTCCATATGAAACCTCGTCAGTCTATTTTTTGTTGATACTCTTTAAGACCGCATCACTAGTAGAAACAGAAATGCTGATAGTTGAATGATTTCGTTGACCCAGAGATGCTGAGAAAGAGTTGGTTTCGTTGAATTCGTTGTGTTTGCATCACCAGTAGAAACAGATATGTTGTGAGTTAAACTTTCCTGTAACTCCATAGGCTGATATTATCTGAAACTGGTTAATATCACGTCACCATCAGAAACAGAGATGCTGAGAGTTGGATGATTCTGTTGAACTCAAAAAGCACGCATCTGCAGCAAAAACACAGATGATGCGACAGAGCCATATCCTGAAACTCAAGCAGACGATATTAGCTGACACTATTTATGACCGCATCTGCAGCTGAAAAAAAGATGCCAAGACTCAAAACACCCTTATCGGCACGGAAAACAATGATGTAAATTAGATATTTTTTTGAACTTCTTCTTTGGACCGCATCACCAGCAGTAAAAGAGATGTTGAAAGTGAAATTCGTACAACGCAATATGTTCGCATAGCCAACAGAAATATCGATTCTGAAAGTGAAATAATTGCGTTGACATCATTAAGCAAGGATCTCCAGTAGAAACACAAATGATGTGATTGAAACTTTCCTGTAACTCCATCAGCCGATATTTGCTGAAACCCGTTAAGACTGCATCTCCAGCTGAAACAGAGATGCTGAGAAAGAGATGGTTTCGTTGAATTCGTTGTGTTTGAATCACCAGTAGAAACAGAGATGATGTGAGTGAAACTTTCCTGTAACTCCGTAAGCTGATATATGCTGATACTCGTTAAGACTGCATCTCCAGCTGAAACAGTGATGCTGAGAGTGGGATGATTTCGTTGAAAATGATAAGAACATATCGCCAGTAGAAACACAGATGGTGAGACTGAGCCATATCCTGAAACTCAATCAATAAAAATATTTGCTAAAATTCGTTCATAAGTCATCACCAGTAGAAACAGTGATGCTGAGAACTCCATCAGGCGATATTTGAGATTCTGAGAATGAGATGATTTCGTTGAACTTATTAAGCTGGCATCGCCAAGAGAAACAATGATGTGAATGAGATATATCCCAGAACTTGTTAAGGCTGCATGACGAACAGAAACAAAGATGCTGGCAGTGAGATGATTTCGTGGAAATCATTAAACGCTAATCGACAAAGGAAGTATTGGGGCTCAAACTGAGATGATTTCATAAAACTCAGTAAGCCCGCATCGCCAGGCGGAACAGCGATGTTTTTGAATGAGAGATTTCCTATAACTCCTCAGTATTCGTCGCCAGAAGAAACGTATACGGACTGGGATTTAAATAGTTTCGTAGAACTTATTGAGCCCATATCGCTAGGAGAAACTCAAGTGCATCCCCGGTAATGAATTTGAATGTTGAGAATGAGATGGTTTGTGGAAGACATATTTCAGTATTGCCAGGAGAAACAGAGATGCTGAGATGATTCCATTGATCGTAATAAGTACGTGACTGCACATATTTCGCTTCGTCAGAAAATTTGCTGCTAATATCGATTATCATCATACTATAGTTTATTCAATATTTCATACATTACACCAGAGTATTCACTTATCTAAGTTATCCAGATAATACTAATTGGTGCAGGTAAATATCCAACACAGCTGTGGATAGAAAATAAATTCCCGTATGAGGTAGATAAACAATTTAATTTACATGTGAACCTCATTTACTAGAACTGGAAATAGGTTTTTTTTTTTTTTTTGCAGCAACCCAAATTTACATTACATCCATACACATTATTAAACAATTAGAACCTCTCAAAATTCTGGGTCGGGCAATTTTATTGAAATATGTAGACATTGCATCCTATGTACAATTTTACCGTGATTAACAACAACGAAAGAGACCTAAAATGACATTTCAGACAAGCTTAAACCTTGCCGTGTAAAGTGTTCAGATGAAATAGTATATGATTTGGATATATGAACATAATTACATACCAGATGCATGTTAGATTGTAATAAGTTGTTTAATTCCACAAAATTTGCGAACTGAAGTGTGGTTGTTTACTGTGGCAACAAAATGTGGAGATATCATGAGGAGAAGAAAAATAATCAAACCATTTTAAACAATTCTTAAAAAAATAACTTTTATTTAGATAATGTTAAAGTACGGGACACGTTTGCACAGAGCGAAAAAACGATGTAATAATTGGCTGCTTACTTGCACACGAGTGACATATACGTCAGTTTGGCCTGGTAACGGTGCCGCTACGTTAGCTAGCGATAACACGATGTTATAAAGCACACAAGTGATGAATATTCAGTCATTAAGTTATCTTTATCTGTGAGTATGTCTACAATAGAGTTTGGCCTGGTAGCGGTGCCGCTATATATCGTCGCTACCAGCTTTACCCAGGTATCGGGATATATCGTATCGGCGTGGTAGCGCCGTCGCTACATTGAAGCGGTTCTTCAAACATCTGCAATGGTGAACATCAACTCAAGAACAAAGGACAAATCCGCTACATGGTCACCGCCCAGAAAAGCAGCCTATCAAAGACTTTCAGGCAGTGACGTAGCGGTGTCAATAAATCATTGCCATTTAAACATAACGAAAATACCATTGCAAATAATTATTCTATTCCAATACATACATACATCTAGCAATAAGATCATACAATCACAACTAATAATCACAAGGATTTCATTGTTAAATAAACAAAAATAACCAAATATCTCATCCAAGGTACATAAAACAGAATCTTGGGAGTTTCTGTTTTATTTTGAACATCAATTACTAGCAATGTATACTAAAATGGTACGAAGTTACTAGATATCAGACGGCTTATGTGATAAATGGTCATTTTTGCGGAATTATATTTTCGCAATTTTGCATTTACATTCGTGATCGCAAATCTGATCATGGAAATAATCTGTTTAATTATATAGTTTGTTAAAGTAACAAAATCGAGAAATTTTAGTTTTTTTTCCCCATTTGAAGTGAAAGCTGCGAAAATTTTACCCCGCAAAAATAACCGGTAAAAGTAATCACTGCTCATCATTTTTTTCGGTAACAAGCCATAACAGAATAATGCTGACAATTTCAACTTACGAATCCTTGAGTCTTGTGGTCTTTAGACTGCCAGGGTTTTGGTTTGTCGGATCGTCAGACCGATCGTTTGCCTTCCAAGTACGAGTCTTCATAGCTCAGGACAGGAAGTGGTCAGCCCCTAACGAAATCAGACGCAATACATTAATATAAGTACATCAATGGTCCAGGGGAGATAACCATACATGTATCGAGTGTAAATATTGCTTTATTGAAAATGAGTACGTGAAACAAGTTCCCATAGACTACAGGAAATAGAATACTTGATTTCCTGTAAGTGTTTTGTTAAAAGTAATGCTAGTAGCAGAGTACAGTGAAAAGTATAAAGTACAATGTATATTGAATATATTGAATAAAATACCGTTTGGAGGAAAATTCATGCGAGTGTAGATTTAGTGAATATGTGTATTATTTGTACTTCACCGAAATTGTAATAAGCTGGACATATTTCATCAGAATGATGTAATATACATTTTCTATAAAATTTGCCAATGAATGTGATGATAGAATTTGTAAAGAATGATAGTATAACTGTTGTTAGTTCTAAAAGCATAGCTGTTGGTATTGACGACTTCTGGAGGAAGATGTGAATGGAGATAGTTTGGTGCTAAATTCTTCTCGATGTTGTAGATAAGAAAAAGTTTTCTACATTTGCGTCTCTCGCAAAATGCCTCAAGGCCTGTTTGTAATATACATATAAAGCTGAAACAGTTACATATGAAGGAAGTCAATAATAACTTGTGCTGTGTCACGTTGAGCTACTTCTAATTTCATAGAATCTGATACCAATCAACCGTCACGAAGCTAACATACAGAATCTATATACGGAGTAGACATTTGTTTTTAAGATTAATTTTAATTCATTCACATATTAATTGTTTTCATAGCTGAATCACAGGCGTTTGGCTCTATTGACAATTTTCTCTATATAAATGTAATACTGTGTCGACACAGTATTACATATACAGAGAGAAAAATGTTTATATAGCCAAACGCCTGTGGCTGAATCATACATATAGTCAATGTGATCCCCACTTTTAGCATTTGAAATAATGATTATCCCAAGGTGTCTCTATGTTTGTCTGTAAAATATAAGAATTAAACATTAAAAATAGTATTAAAGTTCTCGTCGATTTGTTCTGATATATAATAAAATTCATATTAGCTCTGCCAGAATTAAAAGTCACTAACCAAGATTTAACCCAAACGTTCAAAGATCCGTAGTCTCTGTTTACAACTTATTCAGTATCTATGACGGTAATATGAAGAAGAAAGGAGAAGGGTATCGTCAGCAAAGAGTCGTGAAACTTATATAAAAAAGAAACAATAAAGGTCCCAGAATCGAGCCTTGAAGCACTCCTCATATGCCTTTAATTTTACAAGAAATAGCACAGAATATTATTCAAATGTGCTTTCGTTCTTCAAGGGACATGCTAATTTTATGATACAAAGCGCTGGCATGAAATCTAACTAATGGTGATAAAACATGGATTTTTTAAACAAAAATATAACTCTCTCAAAGATATTGGTAGATGTTAGATGGAGAATACCTATCATTTTTCTTGTATAGTGGCATAACGTTAGCATTATATAAACTGTAACTAATTCTCAGATCCCTGTGATTGATGTAGCCTTGAAACATAGATAAGACAATGATCCCCGCCCGCATAATTCCTATCATGTCTGAAATGGGTCTGGAAACCTTCGATAGTTATATCGTTATTAGAAATTCTGTCGTCAAGATGAGTTTCGGTTAAACCAATTATGTCGTATTCACTGGCTATAACTTATTCATTTTTAATGTATGCCTTACACTTTCTTATATGCAAGTGATAATTGGAATTTTTCTTGGGATTTAAATCGACATACATCGTAAAATCAGGATAAAAACTACAAGTTACTTTTTCTAATTGTGAACACAAAATACAATGTGTTGCAAGAAAATGCAAATGCTATAAAAATATAATATTTCTAATCCAGAATTTTATTAATATTCAGACAAAACAAAATTATTCAACTGACCAGAAAACATATGCTTTAGAGTAAAACATCGATCCGCTATTTTATGATTCTCATTGTTCATTGTCATATAAGAAACCATGTTGGGTTGGTGATGAGAAATAATCCAGACATTCGTGTAGTCCAGTAATAGACATATAAATAGTACACCACAGACACTGACCAACCAGACATTATGGTCTATGGCCATATCTAAAAAAAGCGATTATGTTTATATATATATATATATAAATGGTTGTTAATGTAATCTAGAACATTGTTCAGCTGTTTTGTATCTGCAAAAAATATGAAATTTTGAAATGTAGGTAGAAATCTTGGTGCTTAGTGTCTAACTTGATCAAAATCATCAACAATACTCCAGGGGTTCCGATCACATACGATCTCTACACCCCTGTACTATCTCATAGTAAAACTGAAGGCAGCTCAAACGGGAAAACCTGAACCAATCACAGGCCAGCAAAAACTCCTTTGAAGACTACCAAGAGAGAGAGCGACACCCAACTTCAAAGCTACACGAAGTTGGGTGTCGCTCTCTCTCTCTCTCTCTCTCTCTCTCTCTCGGTAGTCTTCAAAGGAGTTTTCTACACAAGGGCCCTGCAGGTAGGGCGTTAGAATTGTACCTGCTGCCCTTATTGCATGATCGTAAAAGGCGACTAAATTTAGGATCTTATCGTTTCTCTTCTTTCTAACTGACTTTATCTTGCCTAATGCCTCCCTTGGCACCGCGTCACTTTTGGCCTTGAGTTGAGCGTTCGCCCCTGTGAGGAAGGCTTTGGGTTCTGTCCCCTGGCCGAGACACACCAAAGTCTATAAAAGTGGTAGTTTCTGCTCCTGCTTAGCGCTCAGCATACAGGGAATGGGACGACTGGTTCGCCCGTTGTCAGTATAATGTGACCGGGTGGGGTGTGTTGCTCGGTGTCTTCGGCGGCATGCTTCAGTGATATAGCACTATAAAAAGGGCAACAGTTCCACTATACAAGAAGACACAACATGAATATACCGCAGTCTCCTAAAACACACACCTCGCACAACATACACGCAACACATCGCATACATGGGAGGCCGTCCTTACATGACCATAGCTGTTAATAGGACGTTAATTAATCAAACAAACAAACAAACAAAATCAAAGCTACACAGTTTACCAGAGTGATGTACATCAAAGGATTAAATTACCTATGAGATAGTCCAGAGGTATAGAGATTATAAGTGATCGGAACCCCTGGAGTATCGAGGATGGAGCAAAATATAAAATTTTGATAGTGCAACATAATTTATGGGACACCCTGTTTTATAAATTAAAATGCACCACAGGGATCTGCTAATTAGATACAGTTTATATATATTTTAGACTCATCAGAGTGGTCCAAAGACCATTACTTAGATATTTTCAGATAAATTATGTACATTTATATTATATAGTTTAAGTTTTGTCGATTTTTCCTAAAACGCCTTAAACGTTCAATGGACACCCTAGTGGTTGAATATATTTAAACTGTAAATATTTCTCAGACCCCTGTGCTACTGACCATTGGTTTGGACACTGAACTCGTCCATGCGTAAAGTGATCGGGAGTTCATCGTGATCGGACTCGAATACATATATACTTATACAGATAATTTAAATTTTTAGTGACTTACATACAATTGTATATAAATAGCATGAAAGATGTTTGTCTGAACATTGTTAGACCAGAGACTACCATACATATGTCTGTGTATGGTCCATTTAGATGTACTAATTATTAATTCTCAATCTATTTTCTAATTTCTATCAGCCGTATAACTAATATCAGAAACGCAGATCTAGTTTTCAGCTCATTTATAATCAAAAACAATTGAAAGAGCAGACTTACTTGATCTCGATCTCTTTAACGTGTTCGTCCACGGCACAAATAACCTATATATAGCTACATGTACATTGTACTTAATTTGCACACGGCTTGACCAAAGAAATATAAACAACCAATGAAACAACAGATCTCTCTCTACATATTTAAAACACAGTTATAGCGTAAATCCTTTTGTTCTTTTTGTGTTATATTTCATGGAATGTACAGGATGTGCCCATAACTGGTCTATAAGTGACCTGTAGGCGGTTTATATTAAGATTTTGGACCGCTGCCCGGTTTATATGTGATAATATTTTGGACAGTCACTTATAAACCAGTTAGGTAAATCCTGGGCACAGCTCGAAGTGTCAAGGCATAAGCAATTCCAGAAGAGTTTCAAAACACTTTTATAACTTTTGTTTGTGTCTTAAACAACATACACATATCATTGATAGACAATATTGACAATATTCAGAATTTCAAGCTGAATGTATTAATTCCGTCTTTGAAAATAAACTTTTTTGAAATGCATCCTGCACTGTTTTTCGATGGTAATATTGTTTTAGGGCTGAATGTATTATAAGACTCTTTCATATGTGGATGTGAAGGATAGGAATATTCTACCCGAGGGTCACAGAATGTAGTAAAACCCGAGGCTTGCCGAGTATTTTTCTTTCATACCTCGACGTTTTATCGCAATTTTACAACTATAATATCCAGCCATTTTGAAATAAATTCGAAGAAATCCACGGATGTAAGTCTATTTTTCATAAAATTACGTGATATTTTCACCAAAAATTCCGTTGTTTGCATCTTTTACAGTACAACCAGTCAAGTTTGTGAAAAAAATGTTAAAATTTTACCGAGGAAATAGAAATTTTGTTGACGCCGTGACGTCACGAGGCTTTATTGCATGGGTAGCCATGCAATACGGCTTGTGTATTGCGCTAGACCAGCCAGTATTACACCCATAGGTATGAAAGAAATTCACTTCTTCTGCAGCAAATTATGCACACGAGCGTGTTCCATGCTGCACGTACATATTCACAACATTGGGTAATGTTTGGCGATTTGGATTTCAACATTTTTTTTCCACATTCACTCTGACATTATGTAAGCTCCTAGCAGCCACGTCTGTTAGAATAGTTGGAGTATATTCCTGTAAATCCAATGGACGTTATTTTCGTATTCATAAACTCTTTGTTGGTGTTAATTAACTCTCACATGTTGCTTAGTTTACCAACACACAGATAAATATCCTGTATCGAATTTCTTGTAATATCCCAATATTTTTAGCACTTTTCTCTTTTTTTCTTTCTCTCAACTTTGAAGGTATTCACGGCCCACGATACTGATATATCGTGTTTTAACATCCAGTTTGTTTTAAATACTTTATTTTGGCGAGTTTCTTTCAGGTAAAGTTGATGTTTGTGATACGGTTTAAGATACAGTGCCACGAAGTACAGGTTGAATATGTAGAACTAATCTCATTAGACCTAGATTACTCTTTGATAGCATTTTTAATTGATAGCTCGATTGATTTGTAAACTGGATGTTTTTGCCAATAATACTTTTTGATAAGACGTCTTCTTATGTTGTCATGCATATAGCATATCAGTATGAAATGATACTTATCTTTGTACAAAATTTCCTGTTTAAAGTTATGTTTAAAAACGGACAGTTCCAAGTAACCAAATGTTTGATAAAGAGATTGAGTCTACAAACATTTGAACACGTTGAGGTACAAAGAGTAAGTATCTGTTCATAACGTGAGTCCGTGCGATGTAATATATGTACGTAATACTTTCTCTTAAATAATCGGGACATGGTAATTAATTAATCTACGTTTACTGGGTTCTATTTTCAAGACATTTTGTGGAAGTACATTATACCGTTTTACATTGTAACACTATACATACATGTACACTGAGTCTCCTAAATAATCACAGACGTGCTACGTAATTTTGAAGTCCGCCGGAGGAAATTGATACTGCGATACTTCTAACCCATTACAGCAAATAGATACAGCGATACTTTTAACCCATTACAGCAAATAGATACCGCGATACTTCTAACCCATTACAGCAAATAGATACAGCGATACTTCTAACCCATTACAGCAAATAGATACCGCGATACTTCTAACCCATTACAGCAAATAGATACAGCGATACTTCTAACCCATTACAGCAAATAGATACAGCGATACTTCTAACCCATTACAGCAAATAGATACAGCGATACTTCTAACCTAAACTTCTAACCCATTACAGCAAATAGATACAGCGATCTTCTAACCTTACGCAAATAGATACCGCGATACTTCTAACCCATTACAGCAAATAGATACAGCGATACTTCTAACCCATTACAGCAAATAGATACAGCGATATTTCTTACCAATCAGAGTAAATAGATACAGCGATATTTCTTACCAATCAGAGTAAATAGACTCCAAATCCGTTACACGTTCCTCTGACGAATCACAAATCGTGGCCATGGCCACATTTTCCCATTTTTTTAAAAATGTAAGTTGAAAGTCTTGGTACTTATTCTCTTACTCGAACAAAACATGAAATTTTGATAATGAACATAATTTATGGGACACCTTGTATGTATATAGCTTTATGCATTGTTAAATATACCATAGGGATCTGAGAATTAGATACAATTTATATATGATTTGGACCCACAAGAGTGGTTCTTATACCGATTTTAGCCATTTTCAGTACATTGTACATGTGTAGTATGGATTACACCGATTTTTAACGCCTTAAATGGTTTATGGATACCCTGGCGGGTCCACATACTTATAAACTGTAGATAATTCTCATGCCCCTGTGGTATTTGATATCAATCGCGAGTTCATCAATATCGCGGTCGTACTAAAGTAATACATACTTACAGGTAATTTTAGTAACATGTATACGGATGTATAAAAATATATTTTCTGTTTTAAATGTTTAGTACGTTGTGTTTGAACGTTATTAGACTAATTATTTATAATTAAATGTATGGTCAATTTTGATGAACGTAATTTTAAAATACGTGTAATTTAATCAAACTTATAATTCCAATCAACCGTATCAATAATCAGAAACGCCCACATATCGTACAGATCTAAACAAATAAAAAATCATTTATAATTAAACAAATGAAAAAGCAGACTTACGTGATCTCGATCTCACTAACGGGTTCGTCCACTGCACAAAGAACCTATATATAGCTACGTACCTTGGGTCAAACCGGGCGCAAATTACCGGTAAATATCTAACAACCAATGAAACAACAGATTTACTATGACGTGGCATTGACCACTGGGACATTTCGGACACACGTATCTAGTGTAATAATAGCTCCTTATATTTACACTTGCTAGGCTTGTTCACTATACGCAAGTACTAGCCGATTTTGTTTACCATAACTGCATGGTAACATTGAACTTTGAACTTGCGTATGAAAATGTTCTATGCAACGTAAAGGGGCAATTCCTCTAAGAATATATTGTATGGGGCGCGTTAGCGCCCCATTTTGAATACAATACAAGCATGGTTAACATAAAAGCGCAATCCAATCCCTATATGATACGTGTAGGTAAATACAAAGATCCTTACAGACGAAAGGTTGTAAACTCACATTGCTTTCTACCTTTAATCGTAATTACAATGTGTTTCCTGTTATCCACAATAAAGGTGATGACATGAAAAGGAGAAATGAACAACTGTAGGTATTGGATTGCTGTGTATTAACGTATAGTAAAAGCCAATATAAATACTCTAACCATGTCGAGATCAAGCTAGGAGGTTCCAGCGTATCTGATAACGTCTGTGTATCTAAATACAATACACCTGCCGTTACAATATAACAAATAATAAAGTTAAACGTAATATGAATCGCAGATAAGTAATTAATTAATGTTTTGATATGTAGTAACTTAAAGTTTTTTTATTCGCCAAACTGGTACGAACTGGTATTTTAAGGTCTAGTAATAAATTTTGCTGTTTTTTTTTCAATTGTGCTTACTCGTATTGATATTAATGTAAACACATACAATCTCACCTTCCATCGCACTCTCCCTCTCTCTCAGAGAGAGAGAGAGGGGGGATGGGGGATGAAAGAGAGGGTGGGGATGATAGAACAAGAGTTACTTTTTTTATTTGTAACACCATTGACATGTACAATAACTAAACGCATTGCATTGAACAACGTCTCAGCGTAGCTGCAATATTGTAGCCAAAATAACTATTTGACAGCTAATGGTGTCGTCTTTAGAGCTACAATATAATTGGTGCCTATTACTAGTACTGCTAATGGAGCAAAGTAATGATTATGTAAATCATTATTAAAACGTCTGTATGCATTTTATCGTACTTGTTTTATATCACTTACCTACTAGGCAATAAAACTGAACTGTATGAAGTATAAAATTCACAAGGAGACTTTATTTTTGCACATATAAATTTGAAGGTCTTTTCAAGGGAAAATTATACGACAAGTCAACAAATTGTAAACTTGTTGCTTTGTGAGCGGTATATGGTAGATATTAAGAATGGTCGTTATGTTTGTTTTGGACAAAAGTAATATATAGATTCATGTTTACGCATAAAATAATTGGAAACCGACGAAAAAGTATAGAAAATTGCGCCCGAGTGTTTTTCTGAGGCAGTGCTCCACAGGGACACATACATTTTGTAGGCCTCATTTCGTACCCGACCGAAACGTATAGTAGGCCGGGTACGTATGTTCGTTCTACGTCCCAGCGCAGAAGCCGTGGTTTTTCGACGTCTGTTAACTATAGAGTTTAAACAAATTACAATGAATTTAGTATGCCTTTTGTGTCAGCATCATATAATATGCGTTTATAATATGTAGTCTGCAATTGTTTGTTTATCTGACGATTTGATGAAACGACGTCTCTGATTGGTTAGCTTAGTTCTTCAACTCTAACGTATTGAAAAGATTATGGCAACATTTGATGGTTTCAAAAATGTATGATTAACGTGTAAAGTTATTTGGTTTTTGATATGAACGGCCTGTCATAGCCTAGGCTCCATGATGATACTGTGAGTGATGTGTTCCAGTACCTTATAATTGATGAAAGTCTCTATCAAAAACAGGACAGACGATTTAGTATTTTTTTTACTTTACACCATTACCACCGTTGAAAAGTTAATGCTTCTAATTTTATTTCAAGTAAGAAATTATAAAAATAATTAATTGCATCCCGAAAAACTTCCATGGCACTATGTCCTATATGGAATAAATTACTGATTACGCATGCACCAAAAGCAAAATGAATTATTTTATATTACGTTTTGTGTTAATTAGACCTATTACTAAACACAAATTACTGTTCAAATGATGAACATCGTTTATGCTCTGTCGACGATGGAGCAATTTAAAGATTGGTTCCTTGGAAACTCAAGTCTAAAGGAATTTTGTATTCCCGTAATGATGTTTGGAAGAGTCAATCTTATACATGTAAATATGGTTCTCCGGAGTTTTGTAAGTACACAAAATATCTCGTGAAGGAAAGGTATCGGCAAGTTACGAAACAGTATAGATAACAAAAAAAATAATCTAATACCTGTAAAATAACAAAGATACAATAAATATAAAATATAATAAAAACACATAATTTTAATGTTTTTATTTACATATTTTTTGTGCGGAGTCAAAGTTTAGTGGAATATATACTAAACAAAATATCAAGAGAACATTAATGTACAGAATTTAACACCGAAATCACCATTATCCACCAACAAGTCGATGACGAATGTACAAATGGTTGTCTGGTTGTCATGGTAATGTCGACCAGTATGGTAAGTGACAAGGAATGAACAATATATACTATTACATGTATGTTCATAGTCAATTTGTGTACCATCGATAACGAGTTGGTACCATTCGTATACAATCGGAATTATGCTATTAAGTCGGTATCATTGGGTGCAGCTTCGCTAGCCAAGACCTCAGGAGGAAACTTAAGTTCCTGCACTGCGCCATCTGCTGGATCACCACAGTTGCACTCCTTCTATTTATAAGCAACCAATGAAAAGTTTGTATTATTGATCTATGGAGAAAATGGCAACGCCTATTTGAAAACATGTTTTATGCAAATGAATCAAAATAAAAAGATTACCATATTTCAATCTGATTAAAATCATATCTTCGATTACGCTCTGATACTCTACGCTCCAGTACTGGAGCGTAGAGTATCAGAGCGTAATCGAAGATATGATTTTAATCAGATTGACCATATTTGTGATTAATTTATTTATTAGTTTTTGTGTTTCATTCTCCAGTGTGTCCAATTATGTCACGAGATCTAAGTCTATCTTTTCTTAATTTGCTTAACTTTGTGAAACAGAAACAACGCACACATTTATCTTCCCTAACTGTTTGGAGAGCAACGTTTCCATCTACTTGATTTAGCGGGTCTGAAACATTAAATAAATAGTTAATGCAACCCTTTTTGACTTCGGTGGAAGCTGCTGTTGATATCTGTTCAGTGTTATTTACATATATAAATGGCGTTTTCATATGTCGGCTGAACCTAGCCTCATTCAATCAGAATTTGAAAGCAAGAATTTTAATTTTGACACGAGATCCACCAAGGGTTTCAGGGAGAGTATCGTACTGAATACCCTTGGCTATCGAGGTTGCCTTTGGTGTAGTCGTTGCCATACGGTCTACAGACGCTTCCAATTGGGGTTCCAATTTCGCGGATTCACCAAAATTTGCAAATTAAAGACAAAAGGAAACAATCCCCCCCCAACAGGTGCGCGATAGAGGGCCTTATTGGTTAGTACCACCATAAAGGGAGTTCACATAGAATGTATCGGCCTGAAGGTGCACCCACTCGGATGTATGCTGTAAGGTATGAAGTCTGGATGAAAATTTCTTAAATCCAGCTTGACTTATTCTCCGGAATATTTGTAAGTTTTTTGGATTTCCAGATCTATTGGGCCAGTCCTTAAATATATGGTACTCCGTTAGGAACTGTTTGATCCTCGGTAGCAAGCCACTGTCCAAGAGATACTCTACAACTGCCCATTCAGTACCTTCCACATCGATCTTTAACAGGTCGATGTCACTCTGGAAAATATAGAATTTGATCATGAATCAAAATAGCTGAGAACCAAATAAAACGAAGTCAACCATACATGGCCAAAATATTTTCATATCAATTTGACCAAAACATGCTAAAGATCTGCTCGGGTAAAAAGTAAAACAACATTTTCTGATGACTAAGCTTACCTTCTTTTCTACTATAGATTTTTTTTGGAATAGGAAACAGGAATTCAAACCAACGTTAAAAGTTTTTGTATAAGTGTAATTGTAATGATTACAATTACTTAAACATGTCGTAAATTGTGTATTATAAAGTCAAATACAATGTTCCTAATGCTCCTTTACTAGGTTTACCCCCTTTACATATGTATGCGTACATGTGGCTCAAGATACAATGTAATTCTCTGTCTATAACTATACCATTTACATGACATAGTATATGGTATTGCTGCACACAATTGTAAATAATTTTGGAAATACTGATCCGTACCAGGATAGTACCACTGTTGTTTATCTATAGCCCCCCCCTTCTTTTTTGACTACTCTACTTTATAAGATATACGCCTACCACAAATAAGGAGATGGTTTTACATAAGCTTAAAGCTTGTTACCAAATCCTAATGTACATTATTGAATTGTATTCTACATGTATTGTCTTATCTTTGAGTAAAATATTGTTTAAACCAAAGTTAAAAATGTAATACTATTATATGATGGTGCGTTTGATTTTTGAGCTATTATGAATCAAAGATAGCTATTTAATGTTAATTGTGATGTTACCGGAATTTCACTGATTTTAGCATACACACGACGAACTAAAGCAATATTTTGTAAATCAAGTGACTGATAAGTATAAATTTTCGAAAAATTGACCAGAGCAATGTTTTCTTTAAGAAAGTATTCATATCACACAGTCAACTCATTATTGTTGGTCAGAACAGCTGTATATGTTACCCATAGTTTCAATTTTAAAGCTGAAAATACAGTACCTCGATCTTTTTACAATTTTTGACAATTACTGATGACTAACTTTTTCTAACATTTGCAGTTCAATAGAAAACAAGTTGCTGTTTCTAAAAACTTTTAAGAAGATCGGAGGGTCAGTGTGCTTGATTTTTGTCCTGTTACAAAATTTTGTATTTTTCAGCTTCTTGTTGAATAATTCAAATAACTTTCTCTTCATTAAAATGATAAAAAAAAAAAAAAAAAAAAAAAAAAAAAAAAAAAAAAACGATAGATTATGATTGCACATTACTTATCAGTTTCATTTCAGTTTATAAAAAAGATTGACCATAAACATTAACTTGATATAGCTAAAAATGTCACACCGACGAGTTAAGTAAAAATAGTGAGGTAAAGTATAAGAAATGCACTACATGCATGTATTTCTAAACTGCAGCCAATTGATCATTTCTTAAAATGTGTGTATGAAAAATCTACAATCTAGCAATGGAAGTCTAATTTTTTGAAATATTTTCTATATGGCAACTTGCTACAGATTGCGACAATTAGTTTTTAAAAATCACAAAAAGTCTTTGATTTATGTTGAAACGAGACTGAAACCTCGCCAGAGTAACAGGAAATCCACCAGAACTTGAGTCAATTCCACACAAAGAAAAATCCAGATCACTATCAGTCTAATTTCAGATCATATTAACCTAAACAAATCTAAAATGTGAAATTAAGGTCAATTTCAGGTGAATTTTAAGTTAAATTTTTGGCATTAATTGATCTTTTAGCTTTTTTGGGTAAACTTGACCTAAACTTTACCTGGGGGCATTTAGCCGATGTAACTTATTTGAGGATCCATCATATAATTGAGCTGAATCCTTTCTAGGGTTTCACATGGACGATCATTTTCACATTGTATATGATATTATACAATTATCGACCTATTTTTCAGGTGGATACGATGAGTTATCAAAGCGAGTACGTGATATATCCCGAGGCCAGAGGGCGAGGGTTATATCATTTTCGAGGGTTGATAACTCAATGTATCCACCTGAAAATAGGTAGATAACTGTTTTATTATATGACATTTACAGGATATTAACCCGGTTATTCAAAAAGACTTTACTACAATAAACATCATAATATTTGCAAATGTTTTCTTTACAAAAGTAGTTTATCCATTACACGAAGTATATGGTAAATATCCAAATGCTTCTTGCTTATGTTTTAGACTGGTAGATTTCCCTCATTTTAGAAAACAAATAGAGTCTATTTGATACGAAAAATGTCACAAATACGTTGTAATATGTGTGCTTGTTTCTAAACTGAATTTGGATCACAATGGCCAAAACAATGTTAACGATAAAGGGAAGGTTAGCTTGATGTTGTTTTATTGACTGTTTTTCTAATACTTCGTTTATGTTTTTTTTTTCAAAAGTCTTAAGGTTGTATTCTTCTGAGGTTTCAGTCCCGTTGAAGTCTCGTTTCAACATAGATCAAAGAAGTTATGAGATTTTCAAATATAATTTATCAATATCTGTAGCAAGTTGCCAGATGCAAATTTTGTCAAAAAAATACATTTCTATTTTTAGTAGATTTTTTAATACGGGTATTTTAAGAAATGGCCCATTTGGCGGCCATTTTGAAATTGTGTCTTTTTTCGCTTCAAGTAAAGCCACGGTTTTACCATTTTTTACTGAAATTGTTTTTACTTAAATCATCACTGCGCCAGCATTTTTAGCTGTATTTAGCTCATTTTTGCTGCAAATCGTTACTAGGTTCGTAGTAATTAAAATATTGAGAATAAATATGTGAAACGATACACTTTTGTGACTTTTTTTTTTTACATTTAATGGTAATTTGGGCACTTTTAGTTTTTACTCTAAAAAACTGAAAAATAACAAAAATTCAAATGGGGCAAAAAAGTAAGCACACGGACCCCCAATTTTTCTTCCTGATTTAGAAAGAACAACCGTTTCCCTATTGATATGCAAAATATTTTTAGCACAAAATTAAGGGGTAGGGGTAGCATATATTGTTATTCTGAGAAAAAATATTAGTCTAATTGATCAAAACTGGTATAATTTTAAAGAAGACTACAAGAAAATGAATTCTACAAGCATTCATACATATCAAACACATCATTAGGAGCTTTAATTTCTATCTTATATGGTCAAAACGGCAAAATTCCAATTAAATCCAATATTTTGTCAACTAGGTCTATTTGAGTGACAAAAGCTCAAAAAGGAGCACACGGACATATGTTTTTTCTTCCATTTTATTTTATGGTATGAACTCCTTTTTCCACAAATCTATATGAGAAAAAAAATTTAATACAAGAAAATTTTGACTTCTCAGAGGTGTACATCCTTAAATAATGATCACTTACGTCTAAGTGACCTAGTGTCGCCATGATAGTTCTAAGTGACATCACAATCCAAGTCTACTGCTTAGTTACATACATATCCTTACGCGGGTCGAAAATTTCGTTAACCTTGCCACCGATCCCGATGTTGTGGAAGTGAACTGTTGAGTTTCTGGTGTAATCCTTTATCCCCATGCTATAAACACCACGTAATAGTCTATTAATGTCACGGATAAAGATATAGAAAATATTATAGTAAATAATATATTTTTACCTCAATGCTTTGAGGATACGTCAATGAAATGAAGTCGTCATACGTGTACAATGACGATATGGTGTCAAGGAAAAAAGAAGATATCAGTCCAAAGAGATGTCATGACTATGCGTTTAAGATAACCTGCTAAATTAGTTAATATTTATGTAATGTAATGTCGAGGATGTCAGATGGTTTATCAAAACTATTTACTCATTATCTTACCTGGGATCAAATGAATGGACTTCACACCCATCTTCCGTTGCCATAAGATCATCGAACGAGAAGTCATGTGCAATTCTAAATCACAAGTACATCCATTGATATGTAATAATTATGTTTTTTTTGTTTTGATTTCATACTAAATCTGGCTTTCTGATTGGCCGACTCTTTTTTTTCATATCACTTTGAAAACAAAATCCGAGAATGACGCCAAAACCTGACGTTATCGTGACGTCACAATAGAAACATTGACGTTGCGTATTAATTTGGGAAAAGTGATCCCTTGGAAAATCAATGGAATCGTAAATGTAAACGTATCTTATTTCATCAAGTAGTTTGGAAAATTAATTATAAGTGTTGATGTAACTATTTTTTTTCAATATCATTGAGTTATGAAATAAATTTTGTTTGCAAACTTTTGAGAGAATCCGCTATGCAGATTCGCACAGTTTCCAAACAAAATTTCTTTCATACCCCGATGAAATTAAAAAGATAGTGACACCAATGCTTAAATAACAGCGTATTCTATAACTTATTATACGTTAATAAAATGAGACATTAATAGAATGAATATTAAATATTCAAACATATCTATAGAGAACTTTCTCAGGGTGGATTTCGAACATTTTATAATTGAAGCAATTTACTTACCCAAATGAGTAAACTAAACACGGCTTGCTAGGTTTGAACTTTCTATCGTAACAGACATTATAGTTACTTCGGGTTCTGATGTCCTTAAAGGTATAATCAACAGGCCTTTTCTTATACTCCCTGCGAACAAAGACATATCCTAACGAAAAAAGGTTACCTCAAGTACACTGATCGAAAACAAAACTTGTTCTAATACAACTATTCTGTATTTTTGATATCTGTGATGAAACATGTGGTATATAAGCATAAAATCTCCGAAAATTAGAAAATTACATGTTTAGAAGTGATACGATCGTTAGACGTAATTATTAATTAAAAGGGATGGATGCGTGTTTTTGTTTAATACCTGCACAATCTAACAATGATTGACGATTGGATATTGGATATGACGTATATTAATAACTATTATGCACGATGAATAACTTGCGTGTCCTTGTGTTTTGGCCGAGTTGACCAAGATGTATTGAGATGGAAATGGCCTGTAAGAATCAACAATGCGTGTATTGAGATTAAAATGGCCTGCGATTAGGATATATTTTTAAATAATTACATCAGAACGAGACTTACAGTTCCAGAAAAGACGCAGCCTTCCACCAATCGGTCTTTGTTACCGTCTCATTCAAACCGTACGTAGGACGGTCCTCCTGCCAATCACTTACTTGTACAGGTACCACCGTTATGGAGGATGGTGTACGGTCACGTAACACTGAATTGGTCGTCACCTTAGAAACGTCTGCTCGTGCCGTGTGTGCAGTACTATTCGCTTTGTCTAATAGAAACAGACATTAAAATGAACTCAATGGTAAAAATTAACCACTAAATCAAGTGTCCATGTTTTGAGCAATGAGCCCCGTAGCACCCATTTACAGTGACCACAACTTTCAAATATCGGCAAAGAAATATATTGTTTCTTCCCGAATATTTTGTGGACAAAAAGTGAGCTGTTTATCTAGTTGCAACGACATAAGTGAGCTCGATCTGTAGCTCCCCCTAAATGATATTATAATTATAGAAGTTTTGTATTAGTTTAAAAATGGGCTCCGCATAAATCTTTCATTTTATGATTTTGTCCTGGATTGTTTTTAGCTTGGCGTGAAAGCGAACTTAAATAACATTACGTATAAGGAATTGATTATTTATCATTTAAACTTCTATAACTTTACTTATATGGTACCATGATTGCTCACTAACTGTAACACGTCATACTTGGCGACACATAATCGACATTACATTGTATGGAAATTAAGATTTATATATTGATAATTTCCAGCTATAAAATGCATTTATGAAAAAATGGATGGAATCAAATTGTTATTTATGTAATATCTTCCGTATTTGGTATATTTATACAATTAAGTCTAACTATGAATACATTCACTGTAAACCGTACATAAAGTACTTACATATAACAAAAAGAAAACACATCAGCAACGCTGTCGTTAATCCCAGCTGTATTACAACTACACGCCTCATACTCATAATTGTAGAGCTACAATGGAAGACAGTTCTATACTTTGATGCAATTATCTTAAAGTGCTATTTCATAAGCAAATTGTATCTATTGTTCCAAGGCATGTTCATGTACATGTACATAGATAAATTTCAATATTTATTGTGTCATGCAATAGGCTACGTTACATGGTTTACCAAGTCCTGCCCTGGAACTCTAAAGGTATATCACAACAAGTCATTCTTTTCAAAACCAATATCAGCTATGAACAAATATGATGAAAAGTTAGTAAATAGTATGCACATATGCTATATTTGATAATTTAATATTTTCCAAGAAACCTTAAACCAACTCCCAGAACTGTCCGTCAAAGAGAATAAAAACGGTTCACTTATTTAACCATCTTCGATATAATTCCAATCACAATACCACATAATAATTCTTAAACGATACTAGTTCATCCTCGATACTCCAGGGGTTACTATCACTGACGTTGGATAAAACTTCAGTGATAGTAACCCCTGTAGTATCGAGGTTCATACTAGTGATAATAAACCAAAAACTAGTTGCAAGATTTCAGAATAATATAAAGTATTTGTGATTTTGTAGATTTACCATTTTTCTTTCAGCGAAAAAGGAAATGAATTGCATTAATGTTGGTCCAAGTACATTGCTCTGAGGAATTCTACGTTGACATGCAATTACACTATTGTTATAGTTTTTCAAAAATGAAAGCACAATGTTGATACATCAATAACGAAAACTGTTCTAGCTAAAGGACATTTTAGAGAGTCAGCACATATTATGTGAAAGAGATCAAGAAAAAAAGTTTTTCCCAAACTTCATTGTTATAAGTGATCGTCTGTAAATATCTGTGTGATTGTGTTCTTTGTCACTTTCATATACATGCAATCATAAATATTATAATGTTATGCTCTGAATTTTCACTTTTGTCATAAACATAGTCGAATGAAGGGTGATATTTATGATTTTGACTCGGTGCTTCTATTTATGGAAACACAGTAATATAGCAAATTAGAAGTCAAAACCGGGTCAGTAACTCACCTTGCCCAAACGTTTAGTTCCTCCGAGCTTAGAGTGGTGTCCTAAGGCCGTCGTTATTCTTGTACTTAACGTTTATATCAAATAATGATACCGAGCTTTAAAGCTTATTTCTAAACAATATTTACAGCGCCGTTACAATAAGCGTACGTGTGACGGCCAGTCTAGTAGGTGGCTCGCTTGATTGGTAGCTAGTCAGGTTGCATGGTAGCTAGTCAGTTTGCCAACGACATTCAATAAGCTGTGTAAGCACGGCTCTCATTGGCTGTCGCTTCAATGTAGGGGCGGAGCTAAAATAGTTGGAAATGTCTGTCGTACTACATAAAATGATCGGCATCGTAAGCTTCATAATGTAAAAAGGTTACACAAATACACTTTAATTACCTCATGCATAGACTCTAAATCAGCGCTAATCAGTGAAGTACGTATGGAAAGGGCTACTGTTGTAGCGGAAAAGTCCATCAGAAATTGTACAGAAAAGAAATTACCTGCTTCTGACTAATTATAACTTTACCGCAAGGTGTGTGAAACCAAATCGGGTACAATGTACAACAGACCATCATGTCTTGTCAAAATATATTCCGATAAAACACGGCTTTGACACATACCTGGATGTTAGTAGGGATGCTATTCCAGCTGTAGACGTAGATTTTTTTTAACTTTGTCACCAGTATTTAATCAGATAGATGCATTTGAATCTAGTGTTGACAATTTCTCGGCTAAAATCAACCTACATTTTGTAAACTGCCGCCGCGCATGCGCCAACTTCCGAGAACATTACCTCGAAAGATAAATCAAATTAAATTATAAATATTTAGGCAATGCATTCAAACTCAAAATCTACAACTAGTATAACATCCCCTACTAAATGTAACATCCAGGTATGTATCAAAACCGTGTTTGATCGGAATATATTCTGATAAGACATAATCAGCCCGTACCTGATTTGTTTTTCCACACCAAACGGACCTTGCAGCGGAAAAGTCAGTCAGAAGGTACAACAGTAGCTAACGTTAGATTCGGCTGTGACATTACATGTAACATTAGAATGGATACAATAGATCTAAACCCAACACATTAATAAACACGATGAAAAGTTTGATCCATTGAAACGTTGGTAGATCCATAACGTTACGCTACAGTATGACTACTCCCCGAAGTCGAGAGAAATGGCCAATAATTTATGAACAAAACATCCTCAAAACATTCGCTGAATAAGTGAAACAAAACAATTACGAATTTTTAATACAGTGATTGAATGTATACATTGTAAGAAATTAAATAGTACACAACGTGATCAAACACATTGTACAACAGAGTCGGGTATGAACATCAAAGATCCGCTGGCTCCGCCTACTTCTCAAGGTTGTCGGCGATCTTGTCAGTCAGGGGGCAATCAGTCGGGCTGCCGATGCTTCAGCCAACCAGTGCCTTCGTTACATGCCACCTAAAATCTAATCTACTGCATCAGTTACCAGCCTACTAGATCAGCTACCAGCCAACGTGTCTATCAAGTGAATGAATGTAAACAGGAACACTTGTTGTAACGGCGCTAAAAAGATTTCTAAAACTTCGTGACCTTCGATTTGATTAAAATGGTATCATGCTGTCATGGCTTAATCTAAAATAATGACCTCGGTCATAATCTAATTCCAATAAAACGGTACAACACAGGAGATCCAGAGGGATCTTGGCGCCTATCATTGAAAATATAATGAAAAATATATATTTTCTCTATTCTTCTCTATCGATCTTCCTTTTGAAACATTTAATAATGCTGTAATAAACAAATGAGAAGCACGGACGCCTATGTTTCCAATTGATTAGAAATATAAATGTATTACTATGATGCGCAATACTTTTGCAAATATACTGTTAGTAACAAGTCTTGCTAATAATTATACGTAATGCTGAAAGGTTAGGGGTCACCTGCCCGATCACGTGGGTTTCCTCCCTCACTCATACCTCTCGTGCTCTTACATACGGGCCATCAAGAGTGATTTGCATGAGTTGTATAACTTGTTTCGCAATCGATGTAAACTAAATAAAATTTATTCTTACGTAATGCTTTAAAGACTATTCATGCCATTGCCAGTTACATAGTTTCAAGTATATTCGGATTAGGTAATGCGCTACATTTTGTTAGAGATTGTTTTGGCTCCAAGGGGCTCCGTACAAATAGCTATGAGACGTACACAATAAAGGTTGTGCGTGCTGTTTTCAGATCCGTAACAAAAAGAAAAAAAGTAACATTTCCTTAAGATGCTCCACCTCCGACAGAGCATAAACAATACTCATCATTTGAACAATAACTTATTTTTAATCGTATATATATGCATATAATTAACACAAAAATACATATAAAATAATAATAATGTTTTAGTTCTGTTCCTGTTTTGAGTAATGAAAAAATAACATACGTCAGCGATGGAGCATCTTTAAATTTCAAAATGGTTTACTGTCAGCCATACTGTTTTCTGACCCGTTATAAAAGAGAATATGTACACTAAGGACCAAAGGCCTGCGATCTGTAGAATTCGAAGAAAGTTGGTAAGAATAATTATTTACATAGAACGGGAAAGAGAAGCCGAAGTCACAAGAAATATGAATGGCCCACCATCATATTGCTATTAAAAAATCCATAGAAAAATTAAAAGCAAGTATATTTTAGTAGTTGTATTTTAGAGGATGAAAGGCGACTGACTGTTTTCTCCGAAATTACTCTCTGCATTTAAGACGAAAGTCAAACCGCCTTCAACAAAAAATGAGGTAAATTCACAATGATTGAAAGTTACCAAATAAATATTGTGACTTAACACAACTAACGTCAGCCAACAAACTTGTCTTTGTAACTCTCATTAACTAAATAAATATCCCCACTCCCTCATTGTGGTTTACTCCATCAAGTACACTAAAGGTTTACAGACACCACGGTATTGTACATTGAAAATAACAATTTGTTTATGCAATGAAACTTTTGTTGCATTTACAAATCGCATCAATATACTTCTAACTATTTGTTTTTAATCTAGAAAAAATCCTAGATTACTTAATAATAAATGTATTAAATTAATAATAAAATTATTCAGAGCACATTTGTACAATCCTTTTTATAATGAAAAGTTCCTACCTGGTATTCCTCTTCACACGTTCGTACAGAAGGATTGCTTACCTAGCTCTCTACCCTGTCTGTAGATGTGTAGTAATCAACCGAGTACCCGTAATCCATCATAACTTGCGAATACATGTAAATGTCTTGCTATTAAGTTCCCTGAGCACGGTTTTCTTCTGTACAAACTACAAACTAGGGCGATTTATGTGAGTGAGAGCAATTTGTCACCCCCCGGTCATGGTTGGTAATTGATGCATTACTCTATATACCCTAATCAAAATAAGGGAAGCATGAATATTAAACAAAATGTAATATTTATACAGTTAAAAAAAACTTTGAGAGAAAAAAAGGGTGAATTACGGTAGCATTATTTAATATATATGCATCCAAATGTAGCATTTTCATAATTAATGATTGTTATCTGTTTTAAATATATAATGTTCAGCAAAACACTGTTTTCGTTTTCCAATGATAAAAAAACAAATGAACAAGCATGTCCTTAAGAACACTTCTAGAATATCTAAATAAATATTTCATTAGTTTTAGCATTATCAAGGTTGTACAATCATAACAGTAAATAAATAAATCATGTTTCTATTAGCAGATAGTAAGTACGGTCTTCCCATGTGCATGCGAGTCCATGTGTGTTGTGATTACAGTTTAACATAAGAATGCGATATTTTCGTGTTTTGTCGTCTTTCAATTGCGGGAACTCTTTCCTACTTTCTTATCCTTTGGTCTTGTTTTATTGGTTTAATGTTCTATTTAAGAACGTGTCGAGTCTGTTGATGAAGGGAATCCGGAGTGTCAGGGGAAATAATCCATCGTTCAACGGTTAGTACCTGGCAAATGTCTCACATTGGAATCGAACTTGCGATCAAGAGGTGGATGGTTTGCGGTAATATATCGGGACATCTGGTCCACGCGGCCACTAGGTGGCGTCCCGTTGTTGTTGTTGTTTTTTTATCCTATTTTATGCTTTCTGTCAAAACATCAAGAAGACTTCGCCTGGCAACTTCCACATGATCCAACTAGCCAGTCGTCCATCTTCCTTAATGCTGAGTGCATAGCAGGGTTATAGTTTATCATTTCATGATTGCAATGTGTTTAGCCATTGGGACTTATCTATTGGCATACGTTCATTGTAAGGTGAAATATGAGGCGGTGTCAACAGTAACACTGACTAAATAACAGTCACAAAAACATAACATCGAATGCAATGCATTTAGTCACCTTTTTCAATAAAATCAGTTATTGGTAGAAGCTGCGATTCAAACGACTTTCTGCGGGGCTTATAGAACGCTTATTGACAAAATACTAAATACATGTATTATGAAAAGCTGGAGAGGCTTGAAACTTTCTGTTCGGTTAAACAGACGGTGTAACATTAACGCCTGGCATTACTTTTTGTAGTAATTAAACTCATCTCAACATTAATGCAAATCATTTAAGGAAGCTGTAAAAAATAAAATACGATTATGCCATCTTCGTTACATGTATTGCGATTGGATACAAGAATCAGCAACTTCCTTTCGCGACTACTAGATTTCGTTATTTCCATTTTAAAACATGTTCGCGAATATTAAGTTTCGCGGATTTAAAATTTGACTGGCAATTCCTATCAGAATCAATTATGTAAATTTATGTTAATTCGCGGAGACAAACTTTGGCGGTTTTACTTGGATCGTGAATTTCGTGAAAGTAAACCGCACTCGAATGATAGTTGATTAATAATATATTCAACTTCTTCTTCGACGCCATATTTTTCATTCTATCTGGACATTACGAATAAGAGGAAGTACTTCTGTTTCCATACATAATCTAAATATTTAGGTAATAATTTACTTGGGGACTTTTCATGAAAGGTTTGATATCTGTGGTAGATCAGTGGTAACAGAGCGCCAGTTGTGCTGTACCTTCCATCAAATAAGCCGGAAGTTGGTTTTGTGGTCTTTGGAACTCGATTAAACCACGCTAGAGATTTCCACATATTCTCAAAACGTTTGGAGAGTTATCTTTCCTACAAATAATTAATAACATGCCATCGTTATATATCATAATCATTTCAAAGTCAGAGTCATCTTAAAGTCACGTTGAAGGAATAATCATTTATGGAATATCTATATATTCATAGCTAATATGTTCAGCGCTCATAATCATTAAAAAGCTATTAAATTAATTGTGTTGGAGTGAAAATATTTCCTGCTGAAAAGTACCTTCGGTAGTGCAAACCATGACACATTTTGCATATGGTATTATCGTATGAGGAAAATAAATATGGGATCTTAAATCTACAATTGTATATATCTTCCTAGGTTCTCCGGTTCTCATCTTTGGTATTGAGTTGAGCGTTCACCCCTATAAGGAAAGAAGGCTCTGGGTTATTTCTACTTCTGTTTGACGCTCAACATAAAGGGAGTGGGCGTCTAATTATGTAAGGTGAACGGGTGGGGTGTGTTGTACGGTGTCTCTGGCGGCATGGTTTATTGGTTATAGCTGTTACAAGGAGTCACAAAATGGACATACCACAGTGTCCGGAAACATACACACACAATGCATTGCATGCATACAGGAGAGATTGTCCATTATGACCTAAACAACCAACCAATCGTTGGCCCCTACGAGAAATGTTCTGGTATCTATGATTTCTTGTATTCTAGTCGGAATATACTTCTATTTGTAATTCTAGGTTGTCCGTATTCATTTCATATGTCCAGGTTATTATACTTCTACTTGTAATTCTAGGTTGTCCGTATTCATTGTGTAAGTCCAGGTTGATATACTTCTACTTATAATTCTAGGTTGTCCGTATTTATTTCATATGTCCAGGTTATTATACTTCTACTTGTAATTCTAGGTTGTCCGTATTTATTTCATATGTCCAGGTTATTATACTTCTACTTGTAATTCTAGGTTGTCCGTATTTATTTCATATGTCCAGGTTATTATACTTCTACTTGTAATTCTAGGTTGTCCGTATTCATTTCATATATCCAGGTTATTATACTTCTACTTGTAATTCTAAGTTGTCCGTATTCATTCTGTAAGTCCAGGTTAATTTACTGTTTAATGCAGTATGTTTTATTAGGTTAGCACTTTAAAAGTCACAATGGTGCACTTCTATCGCAATGAGCCACAGCAAAACGCAGTCAACTTTAACTTTAATGCACTATATATGAAGAGAAGTCTTAACGTTAAATAGCTATTGAGGCCCCATATTATTTCAGATGAGTCTGCAGTCTCCATCCGTTTATTAAACATATACCTCATATTACAAATATTTCGGCGAGCCGTAATATCCATTTTTACTCTTGGTGGCGTGATTAGTTATGTGCCAGAAGTATTGCACTCCGATTAACCTTTATCCCACCTTAAAATTACTTATTAATCCGCAGTCAAAAGTAGATAACTACACTGAAGTAAAAGAGACATTGCATTAGTGGTTTTGTTTATGTAAAGATCCCCATGTTCTCTAACAATCACATCTAAAAGCACATATTTGTTAGCGAATGATACGTACAACCTTGAAGTTAGTAGAGATACGAGTATATACGGTATTCCATTTCGTTTCATTGCTTAAATACATATACACTTAGACTCTATTCGTAGTTCAAAATAACTCATTGATTTTCGATTCGACAAATACGATGCGTAACGCTTATGAAGCATACAGGTTTTCGTGTCATTTCATTCAAATCATAACAAAACAATGAGTCCCCAGAGACTAATTTAATAACAATAGAACATGTTTTGTATGTTTCGGATTGTTAGTGTGCTGAGTGTTTGGCCAGCCTTTGCCACGGAAATTTCGTGGATGCATCGCAAACGAACTTCAGGAATATCGGAGTTCGAATTCGCTCCTCTGGACAGATGTAATCTTCATCGTGGACGTCATGGAATTCCCAGTAGTCTGCCACGGCTTCAGCAACAGTTTTCCCATATCCTTTCGGGTATTTATTGTTCATGCTAATACAACCACTGCATGGTATGTACACAGGAGGGTTTGAATCCTTGATAAGACAAGTTGGGAGGCAAATCCTTCCACATTCATCATACGCCATTAAACACACTTCAGATGTCTCGTTTTCAGGACTTTTCACTGGAACAAAGGCCTTTTGAACCATAATTGGGTATCTGTCATCAATGATGGCATATTCTACACTGTTGCCGCTATAAGTGATACCGTCAGCCCTGATGATAACTTTGGTAGCTCCTGTACCACTAATTCTACAAGAATCGTATGTTCTCGCTTGTCCCGTGTACAGATTTTTCTTCAGTGTCGAGCTTCGAGATGGATCAAATATATCCATAACATGGCTTTTTCCGTTCAATTGATCATATGTGTGAAACACTAATCCCGAGGACCTTTCATATAAGATCTTCACGGGAAGGTACACAAACTTTGATGGGTCAACTTTGTCGTTTATTGTATATGTGTTCTGTAAACTTGACTCCTGATATGGGCATGTATATTTGTCACAAACTTGTATTTTGGTATGTGACATATTGTTCCCATTGTATATTGTTGAACGTCGCCTTCTTCTTTGATTCTGGTCGTTCCTTGTTGGTTGTGCAACACACTGTGTCCCAAAGATTCCTACATTTTCACAAGCGATCCAGCGCGATCTTCGTGGACCTTTTCTACAATTTGCCGGCCTGTCGCAATTAAATGTGGGTTTATATTGAGCGATTCTGTCGTTCCAGTCATTAAGATATCCTTCTCTGTTTGTCCATTCTGGGAATCCCTCCATTACTTCATTAGGGCCGTGTCTCGGATTTGAAAATCGTGGATATGCCTCAGCATCCAGGCCACGACGAATCAGACTTTGTCGAAACTCCTCCCACAAGAAGTCAATGTAAGTGTGAAGAAGGAAGAAGAGTGGATCGCGTGGAGCAAGACTGATATCTAGGAGGAATCCACCGAGGTATACGTGGATACGGTTATGATAAAATTCTAAATTATAGCGTCGTTGAGCACGCGGTACGGTTATTTCTTCGTGACTTGTCCGCGTCATCATTCCTTCAATTTCATCACGACCAAATAACAAGCCTCCAAATGCTATGTTTCTCACAAGACCCCAATCTCTGAAAGGACCAGTCTCCACGACGGTGTCAGCATTTCCAGCAAAGTCTTCAGAAAATATTATTGAGCGTGCGCTGGAGCCCCTTTCGATCTGGTCGCTGTAGTACTCTGCAGTACAGTCCCAATATGGTAATGTTACTCTACGGCAGCTCCTATCAACCGATCTAATGGCGTTTTCTAACCTAAATAAATAACAAGACAACTTTATAAGATATCAAATATCTAATTCAGTGTTCATACCAAATTTAATTCAAACATTTAAAAATACCAACCTATCGCTGATTATCATTGGGTACCACTATATTATGCATTTATGACCCCAGTGACAGTGTGATATGAAGGTTTATTTACTCGAAGGTTCGCTATTCTAGGTTAAAAATTAATTTAATTAGATTTGCGATTATTAAAAAATGACGTTTTACGCTTCGACCGCCATTGTTGTACAATCGGAAGGGAAGATAACTCCGTGTGAATGACGGGCGATCACCATAGGGGCATGCGCCCCAGGGAAATACGATGTTTTATTTCCCCCGAGGGAAATAAAACATCGTATTTTCTCCATGTCATGTGAGGTATCTCTACTAATCACAGACACTGTTATAAACATGAGGTATAATAATATGTATTATTTTTTATGTTTACTGGGAAATGGGAAATCGTTTTAATTAAATAATGACCTAGTTTACTGGGAAATAGAACATTGTTTTAATTAAATAATGACCTATACACAAACATGTTCAATTGTCATGTAATTACATGTATTCACACAAGCTCGGAATTATAGATAATGTACAATGTACATGTATGACTTTTCAGTATATTAACAGCTATTGTGTGACTAATGTATAGGTAACACGGAATGCACGTGTATAGATGAGGTAATAGTAGTTAACGCACTCTGTATTACTTAATATAATGAATTATATCTAAACGCTAATGAGATATATGATTAACATAAATGATCGTAGTTTAATTAACATTTTCACTTTGACACATTGAAAGGAGAAAGAATACATAGGCTAAAGCGACAAAAGTGGTCATTACAAGTATATTCTAAGGTTCGCAATTTGAATACATTTAAATAACCTATATTTTTTTAAATAATGGGTCGGATCTTTAGAGCAATTTTTAACACGTTATCAAGCGCTCTAGTTTTTTTTGTTGGACTTTGTATTGCAGCTAGTCTAATTTTTTTCACAGTAGTGTATCAACATTTATATCTTAGTTTAAACAGTTTATTCATATAATGATACATATAATACAGTACATAAACACATTTCGGAATCGGAAAAACAAGCTTAAAGCTTGTATAAAATCCTTTCCTTGAAATATCAAGTCAGAGGAAAGTTCGGCACTGGAAACATCTTTTACACGATATGTATAAAGAAAGTTTAACGCAGAAAAATATGTGTACATAGAAACATGTGATGAATACAAGATAAATACATACAATTAACATACATGTGGAAATATTTCTTCGTTTTTTTTTTTTTTTTTTTTTTGTGTATTGAATAGCTATCATCTCCCCAAATAAAGTTTTTTCGGTAAAAATTATATCTAATTGATGTAGTGTATTTTGTCTAATTATAGTATAGTTAGAACATGATAATACGAATGATGATTAATATCTTAGAGATATAATTGACATTTTTGTTATATACAATCTCAGCTGTTTATATGTATGTGAACTTATACGTATACATGTAATCGGGTTAGATGTAGATCAATCTTCAAAATGATAACACCTTAAGCTTGGTATCACCACCATGTAATTAAAGGATAATCGTAATTGCTACATGTTTTGGTTTCTATTTTTAGCTCAAAAAGGTCCGTGCATAATGTTTTCATATCCAGTAAGTTATATTCATCATTTCTATCATCGGAGTCTTAACCTATAAAATCTAACTAATCCTTCATTAGACAAACCAGAAACACATATACATAGAGACAAGAAACATCTTTGTCTTTGCTGACGGCAGAGGGACCTCCGGTTAATAGGCATTTTCCATTGGCTAACTATTTTTGATAGCATGAAAATAAACATGTTTACCTGGTCTTTTGAAAATCAGACATTCAAAAACGGAAGTGCATTCTGTTTTATTAGTATTAACATGAATTATAATTTTTTCTTTGAAAAATCGTACTCAAACCATCTGCAAATCAATATTTTTTGTAACAAATTTTCCTCTTGTAATTAATCATTTAAAAGTATACCTAAAAAGCATAAGCACATACACAGGTACATGTGCTGATCGCCATTCTCTATATTACTATTTTTCTGACATAACCGACCTGAAATCATTGTTATAGAAATAAGCATTTAAGTTTTAAGAACCTTCCTATAGGAGATTATATTTTCTAAATTGAGAGGATCTTAGACGAGTGGCTATGTCATGTGAAATTTATTTAACGAGGTTGATTAATTTCATATTACATAGTCACGAGTGTATGATTCTATTTATCACATAAGCTTTATCAATAGTAACATAAGTATAATCTTTAAAGTCCGAATATCCGTACTTGTCTTATTTTTTTATGATTTAGAAATATGCTGAAAAAAATCCTGTTGTTAATTATACAGAAACAGGACTAAATCGAGGTCAAGATGAGCGATAATGACTCGGATTTTTTTTTATAAAATTCAAATAAATATTGAACATCGCTAGGTGGGTCCCATTAAGTCAAACAAGCCGAAGTTAACCGACATTGTAAAGTCGTTGCCGAGAACGTCATGTGACTACCGTAACTACGTAACGTCTGCCCGAACTCTTCCTAGAACTGGTCATGAACTCTCCGACTTCCGTTCGGCATTACTCGTAACTTCTATGGCGACCAGTTTAAAGTGAAGGCATGTTTACAAGTATCGACACTCAACAACTGCTGTGCCAATGTTAATTAGTAATCATTATAAACATAACTTGATTTTTTGTTGATATTTAGGTATAGTCTGGCTTTAATTTCCTCGCTATATAAAACAGTAGAAATCCGGCTCGGATTTGACGTTTTCGTCTAAGGAGACAATTCCTTCGCCGTCATATTTTGATCATGACGTCATTATTACATGTGACGTCACAATGGTGTTATAAAACATGTGTCTAACGACATTTATGACATGGCCGTATGAAATGGCCGGACGGACCAGTAATGTGATAAATACAGATATACTGATTAGGCAGATTTGATGCCGACACCATTCCCGGAGATAAACCACAATGGGCTGGCACCAGACACATCAATCAAGCATGCACTCTAACATCTCAACAAGTACACGCAAATCTCCTCTTACCCCTATACTATAAGTGATATTATCATATCCCTTACCTAAGGCAAAAATTTTAAATCTCTGTTTTACTAGAGATCATTCAATCGAATAGAAGCTTAGAAAAGTTTTTGTCAATACTATATATTTACACTTGCTAGGCTTGTTCACTATACGCAAGTACTAGCCGATTTTGTTTACCATAACTGCATGGTAACATTGAACTTTGAACTTGCGTATGAAAATGTTCTATGCAACGTAAAGGGGCTACTTTTTTTAAAAGAAACACATGGCTTTGTTTACATTTTGACGTAACATAACGTGTAAATTGCTGTTTTCATAGAATTTGGGGAAAATGTAAACAACACATATATGTTTTATATTTATATATATGATACAAACATTTTTGAAATGAACAATTGTATAAAGAAACGGGAAAAAATATCCCGACCGGGGCGACGTGCAGCGCTTTCATTTTTGTTAAAAAAGATGGATGTCAAATGTAAACATTACCTCTGTGTCTGTGTCCTACGATCGAGTCTTTGAGGTTGACGGGCGTGAGACCCTCTGACAGAGCTAGGTCAGTTATAAACATATTCTCTTGTATTTGTTCTTTGAGAATTTCATCATGTGTATTATAAAACATGCACCGCTAGTAATCCACGTGTTGACAGTCACACGTCAACACAAATACAATGTATCCATCGAACACAAGTGAAGTTGTTCCATCTATAGATGGCGATGGATCTAAGCGTAGATTATATAATCACATGGCTTCAAAGGATGTAATATCGTCAAGTCAGACGACAATATCAAACAAATTTAGCTACTTGAACATCGGTGTTTTGACAACTTCGGAAAACTCCAGTGTGTAAGCGTGCGTCAGCCTCGCCTCGCTGCACAATAACGGTCACCGAGTTCACACATGTGGCCGAGTACAAATACTTTATGTTATTACGCTATATATTAACTTTTAGCAAAATTGAATACCAATTTAAAGTTCTGATATGATTAAATAAAATTATCTCTGAAATTTACTTTGTTTGTCATGTTTATTTTACACTAAAATATTGATTTTTTTTCCGTCGCGGATGAATAATTCTATCTTACGTGAAGAGTCATCATTCGCTGTTCAATTGAGTAAGCTCCTCCCACTTTTGACCGACTTTTATTGAATAATTACGTCACTTTCAAATGACGATTTTATTGCATAAAATGTAAATAAAAAGTCGTGTGAGTGTAAATATAGGAATTGGATTTAGTTTTTATGTTAACCATGCTTGTATGGAGCAATTCCTCTAAGAATATATTCAATATGGGGCGCTAAACCTATATAGTAAACATCGCCAACTTTGATAAGCAAAAGCAGAGAAAGAGCATATTAGTGTATTTGAAGATTGACATCCACTTTCACCAGTTTTGTGGAAGCCGCGGAGTTCTTGGTATGGTGCTTTGGGTTATAAGCGATATCTGGGAATAGACTATTGAGAGGAAAATCATAGAGAGAACACTACCACAGTATAGGAAATCCGGATACATGTATAGGTACTAGTCGAAGCATGAGAATCGCAGATCTAGATCAGACAGGACCCAAGGTTATTCTTGGTTAATATGACTAAAGATCTAATTGAATTTTGCCTGATAATTTTGCAATAAGAAGATAGTAAAAGTGCCTCATCGAAGATGTTTATACCGGTCGGCAAGTGAAAACATGACGTCAAGTACCGGCGAAAATCGGTCCTATAAACTTTGCAATATATCCAAGTACAACATTTCACTGCTTGAAAATTAACAAGTCATATATCGATTTCACAACTATGATGTCAAGATATTGAACATATCTCTAAAACGTTGTTATCGTTTGTGCATGCAGAGAAATCAACATATTTATTTTTGTAATGATGTACGGTTACTGAATATCTTAGTTAAAGTGTACATACGGCATATTGATCTTATATCCTTATTGTTGCTGGTATTTGGTGCCACCTACAGTTAGTGGCCATAGATACAAATACTGCGTCGAAAGTGTTTTCATTTTAAATGTCAATCGTCATGTATCTTTGAATTCATAGGAAAATATTAGTGTCAATACTGTACTTTCAAAACAACTTCCGCTCGTATATCGCTGTTGATGAAGTTAAAGCAGAAGTACAACATTCGATGTCTACGAATAAGCAACTTCAAACTTACACCAGAGGTCTGTATGGAATAAACCCCATTATAGAAAGAGCACAATGACGGACGGAGAGGGAAAATAATCTTTTGCGGACATACCAAATGCTAGTTCGTAATCGAAGCTAATAAAACAACATGATTATTTTTCTACTTGAAATTAAAGAGACATGAACCTAAGTAAACCATGTAAATTTGAGTAAAATACATATTTAAGACGTGTCCGATACCTTACTAAGTAATATATATCAGTTATTGTGCAAATGTGTCAAATAAAATAATTATAATGGAAATTCCATCTTTCTGTATTTTGAACCGGCCCGGTCGAATTTTGTAACGATAATATAGTAGTGTTGAACTTAAGTGACCTCCCACAATGCACTGCGCAAATCAAATTTAATGAATGTTAACAAAATGGTGGGTCAAAAACTTGGGTGAAGCGAACACAAACGAATTCCGATAGAAAACAGTGTACGTCAAGAGTCAGTAACGTGCGCTATTTGGAAAGTAGGTAAATATGAATGGATCGCTGAAAAGCAAGAGACAGGAGCAACTCCCCACTTTATACTTGCGTGATGTACATAAGTGCAATAATTCAGGAACCTCCCTTCGCGGTGCCCTGTAGAATGAAAAGTCTCGTTTGACTTTTGACTCATCATTCTTACGCTAAATACAAATTGTTTTATAATAAATATGGCTTAAACTTCATTTGTCAACCATCGTAAATTAGAAAATAATCTTAAAATGTGGAAAACTAATATTCCTTTTCATGTCAGCAAGTTTGTTGTTCATTATAACCTCGCTTTTGGCCAGCTTTCGTTTTGTGTTACAAAAAATAGAATATGACGGTCTATTTTTTATCATTTTTGAAGTAGGTATTCCCCACGTTTTCCTGTCGTTTCAGATAACTTATCATATTAATAAAATATTTAATAAACATCTGAAAACCATATCTAAGCATTCAGAAGAACTTATTTAAGGTTCATGTCCCTTTAAAGAGTGGTTAAAACTACTGCTAAATAAACCGGCTACAGTTTTAAAGCGAAAGTTCGGTTTTGACCCAATTCTCCGGTAATCACTCAAACCTCAAAAGAATTTGGTCTTCATTATAAACAGTATGTACATGTAACAATTCAAATTGATATTTTTTGCCCATTGCATTAGGTGAAATCAAAACACCGCAAAATATCTCGCACAAATGTACTCTCACACATCAACCTGTACAAAGGTTCGCACAGCTGCAGTATGCCGTACACTTCAACATTAGCATGCCATGCACAAAACAACTCATTGCATGCAGTATGCAATTCACCAGCACCAAAACGAATACGTTTATTTCTCTGCAGAAACGAATGATATATAAGATTTAGAAATTTTCATATTTTCAATATCTCGACATCATAATCGATATATGGCTTGAAAATTTTCAAGCAGTGAAAAGTCTCAGTTTTACAGGACCGATTTTCGCTGGGACTGAGTTGCATATCTTTAGGTAAATGAGGTATTTTTTAAAGTTATCAAGTAAAATATTAGAATTTCAATCATATTAAACAATATTAAGTATATAAAATATGCGATAGAATAACCTGGGGTCCTGTCAGATATACCATTCTCTCGCTTCGACTAGTACCTATATCCGGATTCATTCCTATACAGTGACTAAGCAAATAGGGAATGCCCAAATGAACATTAATGTAAGTCATTCTTTCTAAACCTTTACTTACGTGTAGAGGTATACACGGTGCCAACTCAGGAAGTTAACCCCGCCATGTGCAGAACCAGCGACTAGTGCGTTGTGCATCGCAGCAATGGCGTCGTATCGCGTCATGTTATCACCTGGTACCTAAAGTAATAGGCACAAATGAAGGACTATTCCTAATTATACAATGCGTATTTTATGCTGTCTTTTATGTCTTTCATAGCATAGAAAATAGTTTTCTCAATCCTGGGCATAAAATCTATAAAACTAAAAACAAGTCTTATTAGATATCTAGATAATTAAGATTAAAAAACTCTGCCTCCATGTAAGAAAATTGATCGTCTGTGAATATCATAATCATAATTATTTTCATTTCATGCTCAATACAAAACACATGCTTTACTCTAGCAATTGTCCTTAATGAAGATTGGTAATGGACATTAACATTATACCGAGTCGAAGACCCGCTTCTGAGAGCCATGACTGTAAGATAGTTGGTTTACATTGCAAAGTTAGTGTTAGAAATGTCTATGGGGAGGAGGGGGGCGCCGCACCTACAGGAGGAGATTAATTCAACTCCCAACCATATATGCTTTATGTACATTTTTCATAGATCAGTAAATTTAATCCCTGTACACATTTATAGTCAATGGGGTCGCTAAAAGGAAATTAATGAATACGCAAGTTAGCGTGTGAGCGCCGAAGGCGCGAGATTTTAGTGTTTCAGGTGTATGAGGGTGACCCCCAGAAAAAAATATTGTAATTCAGAATGGCTGAGATGAGTTTTACAATGTATTTGGATGATTTTGCGAGCGCCCAAAAGCGCGGGATTTCGGTGTTTCGGGGGTCCGGGGGTCTCCCCCGGAAAAGAATTACGGTTTAGAATGGCTGAGATGAGTTTTACGATGTATTTTAATGATTATAAAGCGTTCTTAACATGGTAATTTTTCGATTTAAAGCTGCTTGCATTTAGAAATGATAATTGTGTCGTCAAAACATTATGCAACCCTACTCGATCTGAATACACCGGCTTCACACCATCGGCACATGGTTGTGTAACATAAAAATGAATTAATTGTCTCGCTAAGACATACACAAATTGATCTTTTTCAAAAGGAACTGACATATTCATGCCAAATTCAGGAGTCTTACCCGAGCATTCTTTAACATATTCAAACAATCATGAAATCTGTTTCGAGCTTTGTTTGTGAGCATCCTATATTCTTTTCTTTGCCTTGGCTTTCCTCTTCTTGGAAAGGTTCCTCTCTTGACTCGATCATGTTTGGGATTACTGGACATCTGGTTGAGATAGGCCTGTTGCTCTTTCGAAGGCACGTATGGGTCGATATTGGCTTTGTTTTTCCATGCGAATGTCCCCATACAGGAACTGGCTATGCTCTCACCCGTACAGGTCGAAGCATCTTCGTTTTTCTCTGCGAACAGGCAATCATTCACTTCCTTTGGGTATGGTAATGGTGTAAACTCGGTAGCTATCAGTGGCAGCAGCAGCAACACTGTGAGTATCTGTCAACATGATATGAATGGACGGTATTAATGCATTGTGACGTCTTATGAACGACTACACAAATTAACTCATTTGATTTTCTTTGATTATTCTAACGCTCTATTAACAACCAGGGTCATTTAAGGACATGTCAGGTTTATGTGGTAAAGGAGTACCCGGAGAAAAAAAAACCAATGACCTACAATCAGCAGTTGGTAACTGCAGTTGGTAACTTCCTCCCCAAATGGGGCACTCGCGACCTAGATTTGTCGTAATATATCAGGACATCTTAACCGATAGACCACCTCGGCCCTCTCCAACGAATTATGACACTGAATATCATCATTTTGTTTGTTGGGGAAGCTATAATGTAACCTCCCTTCAACAGTGTGTTAAACGGAAATAACAAGATAATAGGGCAGGATCTAGCATGAGAATGAAATAAAAAAAAAAGTTGTTTGTATTATTTCAAGTGCTAAAATGACAGAGCGATTATTATTGAATGTGAGAACAATATAGTGGAAATGCGATTTTTTATTTTCTCAAAGTGATCACTTTTCACCATATTAATACATAATATCTATCTGGAAATGAAGGAAATGTAATGGCATTATTTAAAGAATAACCAACAATTCCACAATAGAAACGTTGATTCAGTCAATAATCGAAGAAAATGGTAAATGTATTAACCAAAGGCAGGCTGTATTAGTAAAACTGAATGTGAGAGTGCTGTTTTGTTACTTAATACTTATAAAGAAAACGGCAAAATATGCTTATTAAAATGTGATTCACATTAGGAAAAGAATATTGTCAATGTACCATCAAAATATGGCCATGGAGGTAGGGCGATAGAATTGTACCTGCTGCCCCTATTGCACGGTCGTAAAAGGCGATTAAATTTAGGATCTTATCTTTTCTCTTCTTCCTAACCGACTTAATTCTTCCTAACCTTCCCCTGACACCGTCTAACATTTGGCCTTTTGTTGAGCGCTCGCCCCTATGGGGTAGGCTCTGGGTTCTCTCCCCTTGGCTAAGCCACACCAAAGTCTATAAAAGTGGCAGTTGTGCTCCTGCTTAGCTCTCAGCATACAAGGACGACTGGTTCGCCCGTTGTCAGTATGATGTGACCGGGAGTGATGTTTTGCTTGGTGTCTTCGGCGGCATGCTTCTTCAGTGAAAGGGCAACAGTTCCACTATACAAGAGGACACAACACGAATATACCGCAGTCCCTGAAAACACGCACCTCGCATTTGCATACACGCTATACTCCGCATACATGGAAGGCCGTCCTTACATGACCTTGGCCGTTAATATGAAGTTAATTAATCAAACAAACAAATTAACTAACAAACCAGTAAAATAAGGTCGTATAAAAATGTGGTAGGATCGACTGTTCTAAAAATCTCATTTTTACATGTGTCAATGTGATTTTAGTGTGTCATGTTTGTCATTCTTAATGTGTTCACTTCATAACGTGCCGACATGCTGAGGTTAATACATATAGATGGGGCCTAGGAAGGATCATATAGTTATGGCCATAAAACGCGTCATTGGCTTATATTTTTTTATTTAGCTGTCAATTTTTAACGCTTTAAGAAGCACTGAAATATGTAAACGTCAGTCTTCAACAGATGTCACATCAACGACATACGCTCTAGAAGGCGTAATAAATGCCTTTCTGAAGAGGATGTTAACTGAGATGCATACCTCCATTGAAATATTCAAAATTTAAAAAAAAGAATAAAATATATTTTTTCTGAGTTTTTTGGGTTTTTTTTTTTTTTTTGTTATTGTTTCTTGTTTTTCTCGAGCTCTCAAAGAAAAGAACACATTTATTATAATAAATGGCTGTATCCGAGACTCATGGTTATGGATAGAATTGAATTATAAAAACACCATAAAGTGAAATGAATAAATGTTTCACAGAATATGTAAATTTGTTTGCTAAAAAATAATGAAGAAAACGAAATATCTATAATTATGTATATATTATCAAACTTATAACGAACGGCTGTGTCTACAGAGTAAATTTGTGCATAAACGAACGAATAACACAAAGGAATAATGTAGTGAAAAATGTTAGGAATTAAGACGTTTTAATTAGCTTTAGATAATTAGAATTAGACATAATATTTTCAAAGTAAATTATCAAAACAAAGCAAAATTGCGGAGTGACTTTGCGACCCGCATTTTTGTCCTATTCGTACTGCAAATTGTACTGAATATCTTCTCATTATGTATAATGAAAAGATATTCAGCATAATTTGCAAAATAATCTCGAAGGCAGAATGCCTTGATCATAAGACGGTGTTAATGATAAAACATACCGAATATTTCAAGCTTACAACACATTGAAGTTGTCGGTGATATGTTAAAAGATCTTGGTAAAATTTTATTTAAAACGTTAATTAAAAGTTTACTTTCTTTGATATAGTACGTGATACATTGTAGTTATTTAAACGATTTATGTAAGTCCAAACACAAATAACAAATAAAACTTATTCTTTCTTTTTCTGAATCATCTACGAATCATACATGATATTTTCTTTTGATAAATTCAATCAATTTAAACACGATAATTAAATATCTTTAGTACAGCATATTCATGTTTTCTTAAAGCTTGTTTGAAACCAAACGTAATTGATTTAATTAATTTTCAAATAAATGTTTAATTCTACATATGGGAACTGAAAAGTGTTCAAATCATGCCTACATTATATGTCAAATTCATAACGCTGTTGCAGTTTTATGGAAAAGAGCGTTTTCGTTATACAAATGTACTGGAACAAGTACCTGAACACGGTAATGCATTAATTAACTAAACACAAAATTAAGGCGTGAGTGGATACATTTGTTTCACAGAATAAGTAATTCTAAGGTGTTGGCTGAAAAATGATGATAAAAGCGAGTTTTTATTAATTATATATATTTTATTTTACTTATTAACAAACCGATGAACCCGCAAAATAATAACAAAATAAAAACAAAAGAATTATAAGGTGAATAGATAATGAACAAACAAACGAATGACTTATTAGGAAGAGTACGGGCAAATGAGTTGATGGCAATATTCAGCTGTTTCTTCTATCATTAAATAAGGTGATGGTAGAAAGATAGTTTTACAAGTCACATAAATATGTTGAAATTTGAGTAAGTAAACTAATTATACAGAAGCTAGAAAATAAGTTATTTAAAACCACTTTATTTTGGCGAGATTGCATAAAGCGTATATTTGAATATACGATTGACAGTTCGAGTTTTTGATCGCGAATTTGCGAATATGTTGAACTTAACGCAGGTGTAAACTATCGAATATGCGGAAAAAGTGAATCCAAATTGATTTTCATTGAAAATTTATATATTGATAAATGATAGATTCATTATTACGGGTAATGATAACATGAACAAATGTGAAGATATACTGTATGGAGACTATTAAAAACTTACCTTCATGTCATGATATGTTCCTAGTCTGTAGTGTTTATGAGAATTGTATTTAAGTTTCATCTTGGTCTTTTGGTAAGTATTTATATGACGATGATTTTGCCGACCAGCTATGTGGATTCTTACAAATGTTGCTGGTGAGATTCGAAAATGACATCCTATATTTATATTAAAGGTAAAGATTTGCATATCAATTGTGAATCCCCTGATAGGCTTAAAGAGTATTTGAAATATTGCCATTTATCAGCGTGTACATCAAAAACGTTCAAACTAAGTAAACAGCTAGCATCTGGACAGCACGAGGATTTTTATCACGCTCTTTGCATGGACTACATGGCAAGGTCAATCCTATTAATCTCTTTAGCGTACTTCTAACGTAGTCTGGCGAATAAACTATGTTCTGCAGAAACATTTTGTCGATATTCTTACCCATTTGTACTATAAAAGGAAGGGATTAACTACGCCAGTGCGGGATTTATCCTGTACAATTTTCACGGTTATAAATCTACCGTATAGTGTTGTCTGACCGACTTATTATTTCTATAGTAACAAAGTTGTTGACGCCATTGTGTCTATCCCGACTTGGAACAGATGCCAAACCTATCCTATTGTTTTTGAACGAGGAACCAAGAAATTCGAAACACATGGCAGTCCTTCTTAAGTTAATGCGGTAACGCTAAAACGCATGCAAAACCTGATATACTGACTCTATGTTGTTGTTTTTTTTAATTGAACATTTTTTTTATATATATGATTTCTAATAAGACATTTTTTATATAAATGCATTTGAATATAAGGGAAGGTGTTTCATGAAGGATAAAAGTTACCCGAATGATGATAACTATATAGTTAATGTATTATTTTGTATTAGTGTATACACAACCTTATATTCTATTTGTGTATTTTAAATTGAACTTTTTTAATTTGTTTTTAGAAAATGACCTTTTTAATAAGACAATTGGTATTTGAATGCATTGCCAATGCAGAGTAACGTGTATGATTAAAGACAATTGTATTGGCAAAAAGACCCTGTAGTTTCACTCATGTTGTACGGATCACATATTCACGCTTTTGCGTTTGACTGAGTTTTAGCATGTTTTGCTGTACATTACATATTTTGTGCAATGTGTTGTTTATCAAATCTAGTAAAGTGTTCCAATACTCGGTGTTCATGCGCTGAAATTGAATCACACAAGAAGTAAATATGATATTAACATGTTTAAATTATATGCATGATTTAACAAACATACAAAACTGTGTGTATTGGTCTTTAGATATATTTCGTAATAAATACAGTAATCTTTCCATATTTACTACACGAAATTCTATTTATGTATGCTACACTCGATTTATTACAATACATTTGATAGTTTATCGAGGCTATAAAATAGAACTTGAAATAGTGTTCTGGCTGGGCGGATGAACGTATCCTTTCATAAGCCGCGTCACATTAAGCGTACATGCATACTTTTGGAATTGGATTGACTAATGGTATTTGTTATATAAAATGTAAAAAAAAATCAAGTTCTAAAACGGGACTTAAAATACAACAATACTGCAGGAAAATCGTAGCATTTTTTTTAAATTTTAAATATATAATAAATACTCCAAATTTTCTTTGAGTCCTATTACCCGAACCAATATTTTGTATATTACATAAATACATAAATTAGTTAGTATATAATTATATATATATATATAATTGTATTTATATTTCATAGCTTTATTACTGGGTTGACTGTAGTTTATCTAGTAGTCAGCATATTCTCGTTAATAACGTATTCTGTCGATTGTATCATTTTTTATTGTTTATTTTTTTTTATTTTGATATAGTTTACAATCTCGTTAAATAACATATTTAGTTTAGGAGAAGCCTACACATTTTCCATAGAAAGGAAAAAATTGCTATCACAGTATATAAATAATTGAAGTAACTGAACGAACAATGAATTACATAGATAAAATAAGTAACTCACCTTCATTCTCATAAAAATAGTTCTTGTATTTATATAAACAGGTATCACTCTGCCATTTACTAGTCCCTCAGCATTTTGTTTTGTCTTGAGTTTAAATAAAGGGGTGAAATTCACTTTTGAATTCCCTGGATTTATGATAAAATACACGATTTAACTAACAATTGGGAAGCATAGGATTGGTTGAAGATTAGTTAAAAAAACATGAATAAAAAATACACTAAGAATGCACTGTTAACATCTGGCATCTGAAACAACAAAAGGAATTCACTTTTCTGACTGTCATTTCGACTGTATATTTCATTGTTGAGCAGGGACAGTAATCCGTTTCCCTATATCAAATCCCAGCTTAACTGTTCAAATAGCATGCACTTTAAACAAAGTCGATATTATCGCTTATAACAAGATCAGACAATCTTACTAAAGCTCTAAGTAAAACGTATTTAATATGTATGGTGTTTTTATTGAGAAAACAATTGAACTTCAGTCGTGGATATATTATTATGACCGACCTTGAAGGAATAACAGGTCATGGTCATCATACGGTTAAAATGACCCAAATACCACCGCTTTCCGACAACTCTGATTCATTTTGTTAGAAGTCGACACGAGAAAGTAGCTATGAATAGGTCTATGTTTTTCTCCTGCTATTCTGGCTTTCAGTTTTTAAAATCAGGTTCTCATTCCCATTCGAAAGTCTCTGATAGGTAGTAGAACGTAAGAGATATCACAACGAAGCTACATTTAAAAAATCAGTTTTTTAATCGTTATAGAGGCGTTTCTCTGTTTGCATTTATTTTAAGGTTGAGAGTGTCAAAATGAAACTCAATGAAACACATGTTTTTTCTATTAGTGACAAGTTTTATAATTTAATGAATAGTGTGCATTAATCCATTTGTGATAAAAAAAAGTTTATGAATTTATATTTGACTTAAAAATTCATGCCTTCGACACGAACAGCCACTAATAGTCGCATGATCATTAAAATATACTGTATAACAGGGTCCTTCGCGCAAGAAAATTAGTTGTTTAAAAGTATTGCGATCTGGCTTTCAAGGTACATTTATGGCTCCACCATGGCTTTATAATTCGAGGAGCGAATTTTAGCGATAATAGCCCTGTCCTTCAGAATTGCGAAAATACCGTTTCCGCGAAAATAACAGGTGACGACACGATATTCACGCTCCAGTCAATAATAATATCTCTTCACATAAGGTTTTGAATTTCACGATAGTGGAAAGTTATATATTAACTCTACTCACTATTAAGTTCGTCCTCTTTTCATAGGCATGATAAATTATCATCTTTGGGTGTGGGGGAGGTGTAAACGCTCTATTGCCCATATGGGGAGGGTCCCTCATACTCTAGAAATATGAAAAAATATGAATAAATGAATGAATGAATGTGTACATAAGTAGATTTCATAAGCATACATATTTGAGGTCTGACAGTAGTTAGAAAGGAAGAATAGAATGAAACTAATGTAGTAAATTTAAGTCTAAGGATGTTTTGATTGCGATGAAAGATATGTGTGATGTGTGAGAGCCCCCCCCCCCCCCCCTGTGAGGGGACATTATTATTTATATATGAAGGCTGACCCCAAGGTCCCAACCTTGGCAGCCTTCAAATGATAGAAATATGTCTGGGGAATAAAGAATGTGTTGTTGTTGGTTTTTTTTTAATAATAATAATTACGCACCTACTCGTCTTTGCAGTATGTCTTTCGTGTTTATAAACTGGTGGCCGGGTGGTTAAGATGTCTCGACACTTAACCAAAAGCCCTCCAACTCTGGGATGCGGGTTCGAATCCTATGTGGGGCAACTGCTAGGTAGTGACCGCTGTTCGTTGTTTTTTCTCCGGATACTCCGGCTTTCCTCCACCAACAAACCTAGCCCGTCCTTACATGACCCTGGATGTTAATAGGACGTTAGAGTAATAAAACCAAACCGTTTATAAACTTTCAACGCGTATCGGAGGTAAAAACGAAGGAATCCCCATTTATGTCTCGTTTATGTCCTCCAAATTCATGCACCCAAGCTGACTACCCCCTTAAAACACCGAGAACCGACAATATGGATTAAACTCGAATAAATGTTTTATGTTATGGAGATATAACATTGAAATCTGAGTGTTAAATCTCCATAGCATAAAAATCCATTCAAATTAATCATTATTATTTAATTTACTAAAGATAACCTTTTCAATATCAAAAAATCAGTTTTGGACTCTTTCGTCTATGAAATCTTTACGCTGTTATCTCGGCTAATCAGAAGCGACTTAACAAACAGCGACGCCAACGTTTTTTCCTTTATGGGATGATAAAGTAAATTTTTAAGCTAATGAAAATGCTCGTTACAAGAAAAATTTAATTATTTTACGATGTACCAATTTTATGCACCTTTTCAATAATGCATTATTGTAATCAATTGCAGAATATTCTGTGAAGAAATGTGTTTTAATACAAAAGTGTGAAGAAGATATATAACTTGCTAAATATACAAAACATGGACTCTTAATAATATACTAGCTGATTTTATTTTTATTTTTTAATTTTTTTTTTTTTTTTTTTTTTTTGAAATTCGACCAACTCCCCCAATTAACAGCATGCCCTTCATGATATATTATTAACGATAAAGTGTTTATAAAATAATGATAATATCTATGCCAATAACCCTACCAACTAAATGACTATGAATTATGAAGAAATGTCATTTATAAAGGATACAATTTTAGATAAAACATGTTCAACGCCAACTTCCTGCCAACCTTTTAAGTTCCCCTGAGGGCGTTTGTTATACTTAGATTCGCAATATTGATCCGGTAAGCATTTGGAAGTCGTAGCATTTCAAAGATTTTGAATGACAATGAACAATCGGCGTTAAATTTTAATTATTCATTTATTTTACTTGCGATTTAAAACACGGATCTTGTCTCATGCCGATTTTAATCAATTAGTATGTGAACGCTAACAATCCGTCAAACGAAATACATAATTACATCATACAAATTATCATAAAAGTGTTATGACTTAACCAGAAATTGGACGAGATCGAACAGGATTGGAAAGAATCGAGCGTGATTGGTCTAGTTAATATTTATTTTTATTCTAATTCTCCACGGATGAGGATCGATATAATATTAACACTAATTATCGATTTGTATATTATAATAATGAATATATGGTATAAAATTATTTCATTTACATATTTTGAGCACATTCCATCTAATCCATCATATCATTATCGTTAATTCTTCTTTAAAGATGCCCACGACTAGAGAGCATAAATGGTACATTTGGGTAATAACTTGTGTTAAGTCGCAATCGTATACATATGTCTAATAAATGCAAAAAATAATATGAAATGATTTATTTTGCTTTTGGTGCATGCTCAATTAGTACTTCATTCCATATAGAACATAGTGCCATGAAATTTTTTCGGGACGCAATTAAGTATTTTTGATATTTTTGTCTTGAAGTAAAATTAGAAGCTCAAACTCTACAATGGTGGTGTAACTGAAGAAAAATACTCTTTCGGCTGCTCCTGTTCTTGATAGAGAAAAAAATCTTTTCTTCAGCGGTAGAGCATCTTTAACGTGGAGAATCTACATTTGGATAACTTTTAGACATTTAAAAGGCAAACATAAACTTTGTTTGATTGTGGTTATAACCTACATATCCTTTGCGCGGTTTTTCAGTGAACATAAAAGCCGATTCTCTTGATAAAAATATGTTTAAAAAAAGAAAAAGAAAAAAAACCTGTCAAATGGTATAACATCATTGTCACCAAAAATGAGAAATACACCTTTTTTCTATAAATGAGCAATAAAGTCTGTTACTGTTTTGGCAGATTTGTAGCTGGAGAAGAAAAATTCATATGATGAGTTTTCCTGTAGGAATACAAAATGCTTAAATAAAATAGAAACATATTTTGTTATGGCAGCTCACAATTGGTGATGAATTCTTTTACTTTATGTACATAGTGTAATTTTAACGTTTCTTTATAGGAAATTATACGTAATTGGTTTGAATGGTTTATCCTACTTAAATAACAATCCTTTAAAAGAGGTGAATCTTGATGTCATATGGTCAATTTTGCTATAATTGTTAGTTATATGTGTCTGTCATGTCTTTGGCATAATGATGCTAGAAATTCTGACAGCGTATGGAATTAAACACTCTCTTAAATACAAATATGTATGTACAGTTGTATATCTGTATATGTCTGCATACCCTTGCAAGCATTACTTATCATTGACGCATGCTATTTGTAAACAGTGTCAATTTAAAAACATCAATGAAGAACATTCAATGGTTTTTTTCTATTCAATAGAAAATATTTCTGTATAAAATATAGATGGTGATAAGGTATTATAGCGACTAAACCATTCGTCTTTCACCCACGACGGACGTGAAAGGGTCAGGGGTCACCTGGACGGTCGCGTGTGTTTTATCCAGGTATTCCAGTTTCCTCTCACCCTAAGACCCCTCGCCTGGTTACCTCCTGGCCATCGAAATTCTACAAGTTTTATAACTTTTTTCGAGATCGATCGAAATAGATGATGTTTAAAAAATTAAAATATAGATTTTTGCCATTTGATTTTTAAATACGTAATTTCATCATAGGTTTCTCCGTTACACCATATTAGACTTCATCTGAATTCTTTGTATTTAATTACAGCAATTAGCATAACTCAATCGAGATGTGCAGTATTCCTCTAAACGAATGCAAATGAATAATGAGAACATTGATACTTCAATACGATGTTGAACGTATGTGATCAAGTAATATACCAAACCAGAATGATTTTTTTCTGTTTTACATTATCATAATAGTATGTTATTTACCCTGAACATGGGGCTAATATTCAGAAAATAAAAGAACAATGTTATATACGGTTGATACGTTAATGTATCGCATCTTCATTTGCATCTTCATTTTTGTACTTTGGAAATACGACGGTATATCTTCTGGTTTGTTTAGAATTACAAATAACATCGCTAGTTTTATGACCGTCGTGAAATTGATATATATAATTGAATCGACTGACTGCGTTTTGCTAGTGACGAATAGGGATACTTTCTTTGATGTGCCGGTATTATTAAGAAAATAAATCAGATTACAATGTATTATTTAAGCTTACTTTACCCCATTTGAAACATGTAGGTACAATAACAATCGATCTGCATTGTTGTATTTGTACGTAACCGTGATGTATGAAAGTGTTATATTCCAATCTCACGCTTCACGCACAAATACATATCTGAAAGAATTTGTTATCATGTGCATATGTTACTTTATTTTTTTACATCTGATAAAAAGACATGTACTATAACCAACACTCACTATCAAAATGGAACAGGGGGTACTAAAGGTAGGTTTTTGTCCTCATTTTTTTCTGGCTTGTCAAAATAAACCTAAGCAAACACATTCAGATATATTTTTTAATATTTTCAGATTTAAATTTCTGGTTGGATATTTCTCAGAAACTACCATTTTTCAAATAATTCTTGTTTTATCTCTGTTTCACATTACGCTAATATTTTTGCGAATAGTTTTTGCTTTAGAGAAAAACGGAATGGAAAATTTCTTTAATGAACACGTTACGGGGGAGGTAATGGAAATAGATAGCTTTGATGAAAAAACTTATAAACTTACCTTTTTCTAAATATGGGAAATGAATAGATACCATACAGGTATTTAAAATGTTATGTATAACACAAAAAGTGATGGTAAAAAGAAATGCAATCTTTATTCTAGATATATAAATTAAATCAAAGATGCGCCAATGCCGACAGATTATAAATGATACTCATCATTTTAACAATTTTGGTGTTAAATCGTGTACACATATGTCTAAATAACAAACAAAAAAAATCTAAGAATAATTTATTTTGCTTTTGGTGCATGCGCAATCAGTACTTCATTCCAAATAGAACATACTGCCACGGAATTTTTTCGGAATGTAAGTAATTATTTTTGATATTTTTAACTTGAACTTAAATTTGAAGCTCAAACTTTCCTATGGTAGTTATGGTGTAAAGTAAGTAACTTTTGTAACTGAAGAAAAATACTAGTTCGTCTGCTCTTGTTTCTTATTTAGAAAAAAATATTATTTGTCAGCGGTGGAGCATTTTTAAAGAAAACGGTATATATGTGAAATAGATCATTCAAATCTTAGATATCATTTAAACATCTTTAAAAATAATAATAAAAAACAGCAAATATGGAAATTAAAATTATATACATGCACGACTGTCGAACAATTCTAAAATAAGACTCAATGTATGGATTTATAGGACGTTGCTCATTTCGGAAGAATATATACTGGATCTGTCACTATGATACAAATATATAATTTTTCAGTTTTTGTGAGCGTGTGGCGTCATTAATGTTACCTAAAAGGGCACGAATGACGGAATCTGTTTATCATTGGACTTATATTTGTCTTCATCTCTTCTTTTTGATTTTTGGGCCAGCTGACCGATCGAGCGTTTTGGATCGCTTTATAAAATCCAAAAGTCGGTCAAGTACAAAATGAATATGCTTTGATGAATTGTGCGATAAAGTAACCGCTTTATTTTAAGTACTATTCTAATTTGTACACACAGAGCTGCAAATGTTTTAATTTTGTACACACAGAGCTGCAAATGTTTTACAACAAAATACTGTATAAGTTTATAAATTTTGTAGAGCACAAGCGACTTCAGAAGAAACCTTAATATATTGTGACGTATTATGTGACAACTGACATTGACATTTGGTTTAAAACACGTCCATTACCAATTTTCACTAAACTCTGACAATATCTTTTCAACCTATCAGAGGCCTCAATTTTGTTACCATGGCAAATAATCGGTATTAGTGGAAATTGGTATAATGGAACTAAACCTTATAGAAAATTATCTGTATATATTTCAGCCTTTAGAAAAGCTATTTTACCGGATTTCATCTTTGCTAAAAGTTTGTATATGGCATATTTTTAAGATTATTAAAGTTGTGGACACAATCGATAACATGCGAAATATTTGAAACGAACCAAAAACCTTTACTTTTATCCTGTCAAAGATGAGGGTTTTTTTTCTTTACTTTTTTTTTTTTGATGAATCAATTTGTAATCGAACAAGTAAGTAAATTATCATTATAATAGGTATAAAAGGATAAATGAAGCTTCTTCATTGGAACTATTTAAATAAAATATGTTAGAAAGGTGGACACAAGGGGTCGTCTTGCCACATACCCAGAGTCTTAAAACATCATTTTAGGCCTTTAGAAAACCTGTGATTTGAGATTGAGCATGAAGTGTTCCACACGACTTTTGTCCCCTGCTTGATTTTCATTAATATTATGATATAGAGCTAAATGTGTTGTTTTTTGCTATTGGTAAACACTCACTCATATATAAACCGCACTAAGAATTGAGCATTTTTGATTTGTAATTCCTGCCTTGTTGTATGATCCTGGGTGAAATGGCGAATTTTTGAAATAACATCTCGTTCTTATTACTGACAGGCTGAATTCCTTTTTAACGTCAACATTGTCTCAATGATAACATTAGATGTTATGGCTCGTTCCAGTATTACAAAGAGACACATGAATACATGGCAGCCTCCAAAACCACACACAAGTATATACAATGCAATAACCAAACTAGTTCTGTAAAAAAATGATTATCTGCATAATTATGTACTTAAATACATAACATTTAGTGAATGATAAAGTTTGGATCGAATAATCATTTTTATGTTCATTTTAGATAAATGAAACATTTGTACTAATTTGCTATATATAATTTCAAATAAAACAATGAATTACCTTTATGCTCCAGAATAAGTTTTCATCAACGCAATCCTCTGTGTGATCATTTCCTTCGTTTGTGATTTGATGTAATTTAACTTAATGTAATTTTCAAAATAGTTATACAAGGCGACTATGATTTTAACAGAATGATACCATAAGAAAGTAAAGCTGACTACACCTGCAAAATGATCGAACGATATGTTATTTAATTACCTGTGATTCATTTTCACATCTAAGGTATTTTATACATATTTTCGCATTGAAAGCAAAGAAAATAAATATTAATTCTGACACATTTCTATTTTTTGATTATATATTCTTACATTTTATTTAAACCAAATATCCATCATTCTTCTCAAATATATATTCCATTTGAGAACGAATCAAAAACAAGAAGGCGATTTCCTTTGCATTGATGTCAAATTGCAAATTCAAACGAAAATATTAAACCTTAAACATAGATTTCAAACGCTTCCAAATAAAATTGTTTAATAAGCTCAATATGTTATGTTAAAATGCAGAAAAGAGAAAGAAAAAATCTATAAAAACGTGTCCTTGACCAAAGTCGGACAAAAACCTGGTTTGCAAAAAGGACTAATGAATCTTTCCCTTCCTAGATGGTGTGACAACAAAATCTTAACCTGAGGGGTAATTCATGAACGTCCAATCCGAGGCTTGCCGGAGTTGGACATTCAGGAATTCCCCCGACGGTTGTGATTTGTTTCTTTTTCTCCCATATACAAAAGAAAAAGAGTAAATAGCCTAAAGAGAAGCATTTCACCGCGACATGAACATGGTTCCAAGTCTGCACGTCAATATTGATGACGTCATCGACAATGCACCGCATGAAGTCATGACGTCACGTAATTGGCTTCAGGTTCAAAAGGTTAGCACGCGCGATCTGTCATACCCTAGGGGTTGACAGAGAAATCTCCCACAGCTAAAACCGGTGACAAAACAATTAATGATGATAGAAAACCCTGTCACACTCTTTTAATGTCTTATAAATCAGTCCTCGTACACTGCTGTCGTTGAATTGTTTGTTTCATACACACACTATTCAAATAGGCACATCACGATTTCTTTTCTGTCGTAGTTAATGTAAATCGCAATATTTATGGAGAAATCAGCAGATATTAATCATCATAGCAAACAATAATAAAGAAGGTATATTTTCTGATCTGTTTACAATTCTATCACCACCAAAGACATCCATTATCAAGAAAAACATTAACATAGGTTTCGCGACATATGTTGACTGCGGAGAAATTAAGATATGGTCGATAAAACCTATATTATAGATTCACGGTGACGCCAACTTCTTTCAATTTGAAATTATTGCAATTTTTCCCATGGAACATATTAGGTCAGACCATTATTTCAAAAAATATTTTGATGATCACAGTTGTTCTTATTCTTCAAAAATACCTTAGTCTATGCTCCTTGTCATATAAGGTGTATATTTACATAACAGCAATATGTGCTGCTTCAAGTTCAAGTTTTACCAAAATAAAGGTGTAAATTTAAAAGTATATTTTTTATAAATATTTATAGTATGTATTTACATTTAGACCATTATATTTGGCATGGAATAAAGTCTAATTTTACATGAAAGTTTGTGTTAGACGATAATGTTATAACAATTTGTATTTGAAAGTTGTTCTTTAAATTTTCTTTAAACTTATACCAGGAAAACGGAAATGGAATTTTAAAAGATACAAAAGACGTTTCCATACAATGAATTGAAGTTGGTACGAAAATGATTTATAAAAAAGTAGAACGTAAGAACAGAATTATTTGAGACTTCCATTGTACAAAGATAGAAATAGAGGGAAAGATGATCGATAGATTGTGAATGCAAATACCGAATTCGTGACTATAGAACAACCTTATAGCATTATCAGAGCCTTTTTGTTGCTGTCAAAGATACCTTTCATTCAGAAACATCTGATTTAAAAGCTGTATAGCTTTCGTCCTTTAAATCTAATTTCATCAATATCTATACAAATGACATATCCATGACAGTGTAATGAGATTATAATCATCAACCAGGGCTATGAATTCATTGTTGGTGGATACTACTATAAGTACAAACGCTTACGAAACCTTTATTGATAGGTATTTACCCCATAAAACGTTATATGTTTATAAAACAGCAGTTTTGTTGATGCCCTGATCACTTTAATATTTTCAATGCAACACTAAACGATACAAAAAGAATGTTACTTATATCGATTACATTAGACGTGTGCACACACACACACCTGTAATTCCGACGCACAAGACCACATTACTGGCGGTAACATGTGCTCTATCAGTATGTTCGATTTTCATCCACATCACTGAACAATTAATAGCAGACATGTCCTGTTAAACGTCTCTCATATAATCAGGTTTTCTCAATAAAAAACAACTACCGCTGTGATGTGTTTTATTGACATTTGACAGATTTTCCTCCTTGATATAGTCAGTCTGTCGAATGTTTACGTGACTTCAGTCACAAGATCAATTATTTCAGTTTCACCACCATTGCATTTTAAAAGGGAGTTTTATTGACTTTTGAATTTACTGACCCAAGTTTATGAGATGAAATGGATTTACTTTCATCATGACAAATGATCTTATGACGTCATGAGTTTCTTCAAATCTAATAACTGTCCTTTAGCTATTTTAACATGTATTATTGTCTTTCTTAGTTTCGTTCATTTGTGCCACATATGTATGCCCATTTATATATTATTATTAATATTTTACATACTATGCCATCACAAGACAAAACTATAGTGCCCTCAAAAGAAGGTAATAATGTTTTAGTACATAACGAATTGAAGACAATACATAAATGTTAGGACAAACAATTCTGTACGATCAACAGTAACATTTTATATAAACGAGTGCGGCCATGTCTAACGTTATGGTAGAAATGTTATGGACGGAGGCGTCTATATATTTTTCCAGACAGAAATCTTTGAACATTCGTTTTTTGCTCAGTTCTTTTGCTATTTTGTGAATTTGTAGGCATTATCATTCAATTTTTTAAACCGTGAGATTTGTGTTTTGCAAAACGTCGTCAGCATACAGCTAGTTTGCCAGTTAACAGCGTAAATAGCGACATTGACGTCATTTTCGTAACAAAAAGCGCGCCAAACCATAGTCCCGCGGGAATCCATAGTCCCGGGACTATGACTAAATAGTGCCCAGGAGCTGAACCAATGAAAACGCGAGAAAAAGTCACGTTATGTACTAAATTATCATATGTACCACTCAGCTAGAACCATATTATCGTATGTGATACACAGCTATATGTATGACCATATCATCTGCGCCACATAGGTATAACCATATGACACTGCTTGTTTCATAGTCTAATCAAAATCATTCATCCGTGATTTCTTGTTGTTTTCTGAACATTGGTGTTATCCATAGCAGTGTTATCTTAATTAAATTGAAAAATGTCTTTTACGTCTTATAGATTAATTCTTGAAAAATGTTGTTGGCGTTTCACAATATCGCTTATGACTTAATTTGGCATGTCATTTTTGGCACTTTAGTTTGGGTTATTTGATGAAACATCGGATCAATCGGGTAATTTATTCTAAAATTTCTAAAACACGGGTCAAACTGGGGGAATCGGGAGTTGGCAATACTGCTTGTAAATGTTTAATTTAACTTTATTTTTTTATTCATATTTTTATGCGTTTGTTATCTTTCTTTTAAATTCTATTATGAAAAAAAAATAGAAAAATCAAATGATTTGAAGAATTTGTAAATGGGTGTATTAACGAAGTGGGAATAATAAAGAACTGTATAGACAAAAATGTATATGTTTAGTCTGCTAAACAAATTCATGTATTATACATCGGCTATTTAATAAATCCGATTAGTATCCGTGTTGTGCTGGATTACGTAAATGTTCCAACATGTTGACTTCATAAGGATATCTAAAATATCGAGATGTAAACTTTTAAATTCAATATATAAACAACATTCTTGGTTTTGATCGCTGTGGCATTAAGTCGCTGAGCATTGATTATATGGTTTAATTCTATATATTACAACATCTTTATGTTGCAAATAAAAGTGTGTTTTAGATGCAAATAAAATCATATTGAACGAGTTTATTGTTTATATGCATGTACCAGCTGTGATATAACTCAAACTAAAACCTGAATTTTTGTTTATGTATTTATTTATTTTTGGAGTATTTTGTTTTCTGTTTCTATAAGACTTGTCAGTTAAATTGATTGCGAAACGCCAGGGCCTGTCACCATAAAACGTTCTCAGACAATTTTTTTACTCAAGCCTATGGAAAATCATATACTTGAGTAAAAAAATCTGTGTGAGAATAGTTTTATGGTGCCGGGCCCAGAGTTACTTCCTCTATCTCAGATGGATCATGTGAAATTTTTATAAGATGAAAAAATAATAATCTTTGGTGATGATATACTGTACACGTGGACATATACGCGAGGGTCTATTTTCGATGAATACACGAAGGCTATTTCAACCGCACGTCAAATGTTGTGAATATATTACGAAAAGCCCGAAGTTACATAAATCGCAAAATAACGTTGACGAGAAATGTTTGCTGCTACAAATCGCGAAAATATCCAACTTTACAGTACTATACGTTACATTAATTCCACTAGATTGTTTCGTTCTCTGTGTGATGTTTCGTTTTACTGGAATGTTCGTTCTCGCCACTGAACACATTTTACACTACATGAGTACTTATTTATTGTAGTACTCAATAGACCTCTTTATCTTATTAATATTTACCACCATTTCATCAATTATGACTATATTTCTGTTTTCTTTAAGTTCGATTGTTTCATATTTGCAGGTAATAGGTGTCCTAGTATCATTCATCTGCCCTGTTGCCTTAGCGAGATGCACGTCAATTCCATATCCTCGTCTGCTCAAAGAATGTTACGATGATATATCCCAGAAATTTTCCCCAAAGGAACATCCTGGTGAACTTCCGACTATCATTTGTATCAACAAATTCCGATGGTGGACAGACTCGGAATCTTGTCATGAAGCCATACAGCCGGCCTGTCTACGTTACATACAGGACATCTCGTACCACGACGGGAGGTATCGCAGAGGGGCAAAACTCCCTCAGAAAAGGAAAAGAAAAGAAATCCGTATGATGACAAAAATGGAACTAAAGAAGTTCTTCAAGGCATTAAAATTGCTCAAAACAAAAAAGGTGTTTATGCATATATACATCATGACTACGAATTACGGTTAAATATACCAAAGCATTTATACGACTTCTGGAGAGCGACATAATCTCGCCGAATACACATTTCCAATATCGCTTGTGTATTTGTAGAATTTCTTGGAATTGATTTTTAATAAAAAAAAAACCATTTGACAATTTTGGAAATTCCCGTGTAATCATATAAATACACATAGAATAGAAAGACTTGGTGAGAATTAGTACTTGGCGGGAATTGGTATGTGGCGGTTATCCTAACCAAACACAACTGAATCTTGGGTGTTAGATTAGAAGTCTCACCTCGCATGAGTTTGTGGTCATTGTTCTCTAAGTAACCTTTCAACCTTTATCTTATTAACGTAACAATAAACATTCTCTGTTTGTGTATCTTTACAGGTGGAAGGTACAGATGTATCTCTGTACGACGCTATAGCTGGGATACACAACGGGAATATTGCCAGAACAGCACACATTGGCCCCAATTTTCTGCCCTGGCATCGGATCTATCTATATACGTAAGTAGAAGTGATGGTGGCATTTGGACTAACGGATATACGTTGTAAACTTAAGCTTCACGAGACTCTTCAGCCGTTTGATGTTTTATCAAAAATACTACCAAATATTTTTTTTTATATTTTCAAAATAGCTAGCATTCATTATAAACCAAATACAACTGGTAACTGTTTATAAAGACAGAGACGCTTGCCTGTGAACTAAATAATCCCATCGTGATTTTTTCTCGTTACGGTAAGGCATACGGATTGATAATATCTCTTTAATATGCCATGTGAATTAAACGACGCAACTCCTATTTCTTGTTCTTTGCTGAGGTCTCGAAGGTGTTATACGAGACATCAAAATAGGAATACTGTTTCCTCGTGCGAGTGTAGTAACCATTAAGACTTTGGGAAAATAAGAGAATATCTAATATTTGAGATTATTGATATGTTTGAGCGGTTATTGCTTATTTCTTTAGTCTTAATTTCCGTAACTATTCTTATCGTATCAGTATTTATATTCCAATGTTCCAATATACATGTAGTTATTTAAATCATGAACTGCAATCATTATATTATATTATCAGTATACCTGGGCATCGTTTGTATCATAAGTAGCCTTATTATTATCACTGTTGACAGTTTTGAGACTGCTCTCCATGAAGTTGTGCCTGGAGTGATAATGCCGTACTGGGACTGCACGCTTGACCAAGGTCTAGAAACACCCAAATTGTCGAAGTTTTTCACGAAAGCCTACCTTGGCAAAGCTAAAGGTAAATTGAAAAAGGCAAAATATGGTACGGGTACGCAATGGAACATTATCAGGAACATTGAGACAGGCGGACCTCTTCCAAGTCGTTTGGATGTAATGAAAATTCTAACCCGAGATAAACTAAGGGATATAGTAGTTCCTTTCGCAAGAGCGCCGTACAATCTGGAATACCTCCATAATGGAATTCATACGTACGTTGGTGGTCATTTATCCACACTCGAGAAGGCAACGGCGGACCCTATATTTTTTCTTTTACATGGTTTCATTGACTATGTATTCGAGAAGTTTAGACAGCGGCAAAAGAGCCTAGGTATCGATCCGACTAGAAATCTCCCGGATCCTGGAGAGTACTATCTGGAAGGTCTGCATCAACCTTTCGTGAATATGTCCGTGTTTGAAAATTATACGAATGCGGACGGATACTCGGACTACTGGACTGATGAGGTCTATGAGTACGAAGATAGCCCTAACTTTTGTGATACGGACTGCGGGTCAGACAATCTCGTCTGTATTCATGGACTTTGTTATCCGAAAACTGGACCTGGCAATCCAATACCAAGGAAACTATCTAGAGAAGAATGGGGATATTTCAGAGAAGGCGAACCACCTGCTAGTACTGCCGATGACGTGGATAAAACACCAAACCAACGAAGAAAGCGCAGTGCTATTTTTGATTATGGTGATCAAGTCTGTTCTGGTCCCCATTGTCCGGGATCTGACTCACCAATACAGAATATCTTCACCATTAATGGCGGAAAAAGTGATATAAAAAACTGGGTGTTTATACCTGTAACGGTGACATTTTTCCGACCTTGGAATTTACACTTCCATGCGTTTGAAATGCATAACGATTCAATAGACGTTTCCCACGATTTATTTGACCCCTCTTACTCCAATGTCTTGCAATCGTCGATGCGAGTGGGCCATCAGGGGGCGTATCATAAATACTGCCGCGTCAATGGTGGAGGGGCTGGGAAAGTCTTCGTCCGATCGGATGGAATTAATTATAGTGGCAGCGCTATGGAATATGCTCTTGTTGATGAACGACATCCAATTTCCAAGGGAACAGCATATGTCCCTATAAAGAGTCCAGCTGAGTCCCCAACAGAAGTTTCGCTTATTGCTTACGATGAGTGTGGAAGGACGTGTTTGCCAACTTGTCTTGTCAAAGGTTCTAGTCCTCCAAGGTACGCCCCCTGTACTGGGTGTTTTCGGGTAGATAACTTGTCTCCAACCTGTCACGGAAAAAGGGTGTCGGACCTGGTGTACAACACGTGGAACTTCGGAAGCATTGCTGGGGACTGTCCGTCGGAAGAAAAGGCAGAGATAATGGTCAATTTCCTTTGCGATTCATCCGATCTTTATCCGTGGGACCGTATATGACAGAAAACATGCAACATTAAAGTAACATTGTATTTATATATACGCATTGACAGTGTGTTGCATGTGCATGCAAAACAAAGTGTTTCATTAAATGCTGTGTTATAATTTCTCATCTTATTGCATTGTTTTTTCATACATGTTAAAATTCATTACCGCTAAAATGGATAGAATCGGAGAACATTTTGTACTTCATTAGAACTGATAATATCTTTTTTATTATCTTCTAATATAATCATAATTAGATACCGTACAACCGATCATCTTTTATGATTAAGATATTTGTTATTAAAAATAAAACAGAAAGATTAAATTTCAAAGTTATTTAACCAGAAAATTACCTTTAGTGTACCTAAAACTAAGTATTTCGCGAATTAATTTTCTTCGGAACTAGGGCCCGTGATGGCCTAGTGGTTAAGATGTCTCGACATATTGCCACAAGCCCTCCACCTCTGAATCACTAGTTCGAATCCCAAGTGGGGCAGTTTCTAGGTATTGACCGCTGGTCGGTGGTTTTTCTCCGGATAATCCGGTTTTCCTCCACCAACAAACCTGGTACGTCCTCATATGACCATGGCTGTTAATATGACGTTAAGCAAATAAAACCCAAACCCTTTGAAACTTAAAGGTCACGAAATTGTTAAGGTATACATAGATAGAACAGTCCCTAAGCACATAAAGAGTTATGCCGATTGTACCAAATGGCGGAGTTGCCGACCTCTTTCATAAGTGTTTCTGGTTTTCAATCCTAGAATAAAATTTAAAGTGATCTTTTCTTTATAAATGTTTATGTTTTTAACATACTCTACTTTAATATCAAGGCAAAGTCAATTTATTCTTAAATTGTAGAGTATGCCTTAAGTAAGTTCTTAAATGAAAAAGGGAGTTTTAATATGTTTTAATGGGCTTGAACTTGCAATTTATATTGAAAAGGGATTTTAATCCCTGAAAGATAAACTATAGACGGAGCAATTTACTTTCACTATTTTCGCTATCAAAAGAAAAAGAAAGTTTCTTCCCGCAAATTGCATTCATATCATATCTTAAGGCACTTCCGTTCAGTTTTAAAATCCGCGAAAAAAATAATCCTCGCGAAGAAGTTTTGACACAGAAACTGCGAAAACCATTCGTGAAAGAAAATTGGTTTACAGTGAGTGATGTTAAGATCACAATTACCAGGAGGCTAGATATTACATAACAGTAACAGGTACGACTTTTTATTCTCTTTTATTTTTTCACGGACAGTATGACTCCTGGCGTGCACTTATTCGCATATTTTTCTTTCAGGTGACGAAGGAAAGCTGTATTCGGTCTTTAAATATTACGGAATTATCTACTCATGCGAGCAGGTGTTGATTGTGACGTCATGTGCTGGCGAGCAAAAAAAATACTTTTCAAGGAAAATGACTTGGGTTTTGTTCAATAGGTGATGACGTCACAATCGATACCTACCGACAAAGGTGATAACTCTTTAATATGAAAACACGGAATAGTGTTAAACGTTAAAGAAACCTATTGAAGTAGTACTCCGTGGAAGCATCGCAATCGAATATAAGAAAAATATTCTTGTCGTTGAGGTACGGCAAGCCATTCTTATAGTCTAACTGCTTATCTATCACTTCTGAGGGATTAGCTCCAAAGCCCTGGTATGAGCCGTCCATGTGGAACAGTCCAGTACATCTGGCAAAATTTCCATCCTTTTGTCGGCAATAAGGTGTACACAAGCGTCCACATTGGTCATAGGCGATAAAGGAAACATTGACCGGTCCATGTTCGGGGCTTACTACCGCCAAGTATGCATACTCGCTATCGAAAGCATACTTTCCTGAGAATGGGCAGCTCTCTATCTGCGGTGTACTCACTGCGGACAGACTGTCGGACCGAATGACTGCGTATGACTGGACAGACTGGAATTGACATTGGTCATACGTTCCCGGGTCAGATGTGTTCATCTTCTTTTCTAGTGGTTGATACAAGACGGGGTCGAATAAGTCAATAGCTGTGTCAATTCTGCTTTCGTGCACAGCGTATGTATTGTATTTCTGGTTCTTGGGCCTTCTATACAACACCTTGACGGGAACCCATTTAAAATGGTTAGTGTCATCCACACCATTACACATAAAGTCGTTCTGTAAGGATGGTTCTGCATTTACACAAACACCTGATTGGCAGTCCCCATCCACTTGAGTTTCTCGGCGAACTCTAGTTGTTTCTGGATGGAAGTTGACAGGAAAATCTTTAAAGAAATCAGGAACCAACAACTTTGCAACACATCTCGCATTCTGACACTTCAGGTTTTTGCCGCATATATGGTCGCAATGTCTACGCCGATTGTTATTGCTGCATTCAGAACAGTTCCTATCCATCGGGCTTTTCTCATAAGTAAATACATCCCTGGTCCAATTGGACGAATAGCCGTCTAATAATGTCAATGGTTCAAAACCTGGCATACGAACAGTTTTATTGTGATACGCTTGTGACCTTGATGGCAAATTAGAGATATCTGGAAAATTTTCAGCTGGGTCAATGCCGTATTTGTCGTTATAATAGACCCTCATTTCTTCCCAAAGGTAGTCGATGAAACAGTGAAGGAGAAAGAACATCGGATCTTTAGGGGCAAGTGATATGAATACCATATCTCCCCCAATCCACATGTGTATTGAGTTGTGTATTAATTCCAGTAAGCCCCAAGGCGAACTCCAGTACGGTAGAACAGCAGCTTCCTCGTATGTGGCATTGAACAGCAATGCTATTCGTTCTTTGTTCGGTAGCCCACCATCTCCAAAATGACGTCTTATCTTCCAGTCCTTAAAAGGTCCTGTCGTTACCATGTCTCCTCCGTAGCCTGCAAACCACGGATTCCAAATTTTCGACCAGTGTGGTCCTAGATTCTCCTCGTATAGATCTGCTTCTAATCGACAATCCCAAAAGGGGAAAGTAAGATCTGGGTCGTACTTACGAAGTTCATCCTCCAATCTGAAATAAGATTGTCATCTGTCAGTAAAAGATAAGACACAACATAATGCAATTTATGTAACGATAGCATTTTCTGAACGTGAGTTTTCTATATAGCATAAGATGGTTTTCTATATAACATGGCATGTTCGTGGTTTTCTATGTAGTATAACAGGATATGTTCGTGGTTTTCTATATAGTATAACAGGATATGTTCGTGGTTTTCTATATAGCATAAGATGGTTTTCTATATAACATGGCATGTTCGTGGTTTTCTATATAATATAACAGGATATGATCGTGGTTTTCTATATAGTATAACAGGATATGTTCGTGGTCTTCTATATAGCATAAAAGGATATGATCGTGGTTTTCTATATAGTATAACAGGATACCTTGGTGGTTTTCTATATAGTATAACAGGATATGTTCGTGGTTTTCTATATAGTATAACAGGATATGTTCGTGGTTTTCTATATAGCATAAAAGGATATGATCGTGGTTTTCTATATAGTATAACATGGTACCTTGGTGGTTTTCTATATAGTATAACAGGATATGTTCGTGTTTTTCTATATAGTATAACATGATACCTTAGTGGTTTTCTATATAGTATAACATGATACCTTAGTGGTTTTCTATATAGAATAACATGAGTGGTTTTCTCTATAGTTTAACATGATATGTTCGTTATTTAGAATCTTGCTTTCATGGTTGTTATGGAACAACGATTATAAAAACGAAATTTGTTTAAAATAATAATTTTATTGTTGGTACAATGATGAACTATAATTTGTCTACATATCTAATAATTATATATAAGTTTTAAACCCCGATAAAAATACACACGAATATGTCATGTTATACAGAAATCTACGGAGGCATATAGGCGACACAAAAACAAAATATTAAAAACGTATTACAACGTATAAACTAATTTGACATCAACGATTAATTACTAAATTATAACCTTTTTAAAAATTAATCAGTGCCTTCTTGGTGTTGAAAATATCACTACACCTTATCTACATATATCAACAGATACACATTTAATTGTATCAGACCCTATTCCTATAAGCTGATATTAAGTATTATTGTGGCAAGCTTAAGCTCGTTTCGTTTGTTACTTTTAAAATTAACGTGTGTGGAACAAATTTCGTATCCACCAATCACTTGTTGTTTAACATCTTTGTAGTAAATGATACTGTTACTGTTACTGTTATCATGATATTTACCAATCATGATAAAATAAAAGCCAAAGACTGCCACATCAACGTAATTTTAAAATTAGGGATTACGTTGAAGTGAACGACTAGTAAACGTAGCAGTTCTCGCCAGTTGCATTGCACATAAACTGCATTCCCAAATACATATTCAGTGTGGCCGTTTTTAGATGGACAAAGATGTAAGTAATTTTTAAGCATGATAAACCATCAAGTCAATAGTAACCTATTAGTACTGGGAGACGGGATCTTAAAAGCAATAAGAGCCCTGTTTCCCCTAATCTGGATCAACTTCAGAATTATCACATTATGGATCCATATGGAAACAGACCAGACAAAATTACCTCGCAGAAAGAACCGAAAAAAATCAAGAAACTCTCTTGGCGTTCAAAATAAACTCAATAAAGGCAATTAAGATTTAGTTGATTAGTGTAACGTGCTACTAACAGCCATTGTCATTTAAGGACGTCCCAGGTTTAATTAGCAGATTACCCGGAATAAAAACCACCGACCAGTGCGTTCAGAACTTTGCTTACTCGTATCCCTTGATATACCAACAAGAGCAATAGTTCAGTTATCTTAGGTAATACCTTTTTTTCGTTTTTTTTTATAATTATTTCATTGATTTATAACTTGATTATTTAATTAATTGTACATAATTGGTAAAGTAATATGCATATCACACACTTTATAACTAAACAATGGCTCTAAAGTAAGTAAAATTAATGTTATTCAATTTAAAAAGATTGAAGTTACATTTTTCCAACAACATAAAGCTTAATAGTATACTAATAATGAAGGCAAAGTACAATTCTCCCACTGCTCTCCCCTCTCTTACTTGTCGTACTGCTATCAGGAGATATTTTATATATAATGTATTACCTCATCAGATATATTCTGTGCCAGGCAGCGAATCCAGGTCCAGAATGGGCTACTGGTATAGCACTGGAGTTAGCATGGAAGGCCACAATATGTTCATAAGTCTAAAACAAAACTAACAACATGTTGGTGCCTTTATAATTTGTCAACACGCCCTCCAACTAAGGACAAAGAGTAGGAACAAAATGAGACAACTGAAACTCAAGACTTAAAATATAATAGATCATACAAAACACTAACTGTGGAAGAATGGCAAAATGTGGTTACAACAAAATGCAACACTAATTTATGATGTTATGTTATGGTTTACAATATTGTCCCAGCTGCCATGACAACACCGTTTCAGGCCAACGTTGATAAAACGGAATAAGCGTGAGACAACTTTATACAACACTGGAGGACGTCATAGATATTCGCTAGCGGCTGTGATTGCCGGGGATTTTAATTATAGAAGACAATAGCTCACTAATATTTCTTTGTTTTGATAATACAGTACAAAACTTTAACAAAGTTTAACATTGTGGTCTATGTAAAATTATTTAGTTGGTTGTTCTCTGAATCGAAATAACCATCGGATAAATTGATTATTTAACCACTTTACCAAATTGTGCCACAGATAAATCTTATTGCAATGGAAACACATGCCCTTAAAAAATCTTTGGCTTTTTAGTGGAACTTTCATTGCACTTGTCACTCCCGGGCATTCTTTTGGGCAAATAACAATTAACGACATCATTGTGAACAACCCATAACATCAGAATCCCCTACGTGCACTTTCCCCTTTATTTCATGAATATATTGTAAGAATTAAAACAATGAATGGCAGAATTTGAAGGTAAGACAAAACAAGTAGTTCTGTAGATCCGATGGAAAATAAGTTCAATAAAAACTTATCTGGGGATAATATGAAGGGCTGCGTTGCTGCTGAAACATTCATTGGCAAAATGTATCAATGATACCTTCATTTCCATCATCTTTTTCTTCATCTCATTGAAGAAGCTAAAGTTACAGGTTATATGCTTAATAAGTCATTGGTAAATCCGTTGGTGAGTTTTCAAATGGTATCCGTTGACGCAGATGCTGTCTATTGTTTGGCTAAGGTGTTTTAGTAATTAAATAAATAGTATATAAACTATAGTTAAGTTTTCCTTTCCTTGTTGTCACCCATTTTGTTATCATTAAACTATTTGTAAATGCAATTTTCAGTAAAATTATTGTTTCATTTCCTATTATCTCACTATTCTATCATACTCTGGAAACATATCCGCTCCTTGTCCAGCATCAAACCTTTATCAATCGTAACCCTTCACAGACCGTGAAAAACGTGCAAAAACCACACCGGGGCTAATCGTACAAACCGGGCTACGCTATTTACTCTCATGGAAACGCTTCTTTTACATAGAAAAATGTCGTCTGGGGAACGTACATGATAAATATTTGCTCGGTGCTCAACTCACGGTCAAAAATTCCAAATATACAATTTGCCCACGTAACAGTAGAGTGTTTCATCGATGCGTAGAAGCAAAATTGATTTTGAAAGTTTTTGTATTATACTTTGTCCTGTATTTCGCGCACAGTATAGACGGATATATCAGATCATTGTTGAAATGTGTTATTTTTGTTATATATTGAAACAGATACATATCTAAACGAAAAACATAGCTAAAACTAGATTTAGTTCATAGTTATCACAGATTTCAATATTTAGGTGACATTTTCTAGTTGAAAATTACTGTTATAACTATATTTTCCAAATAACGCATGCGAAAACGCTCACCGGTATACACGGGACCGCAGAATCAAACCAAAAATAGATTCCTGGAAATCCCCTTTTGGGCACAAGATTTCATAGAGAGGTGAATGTTTCGGAGCCTGCTGATTGGGTATTCTGGGCGCGTCAGTTTCAAATGTTTAATATGTGGGTTGGGCAATACATGTAGATGTAAAATATATAAAGAAATTTTAAAATTCTGTCAAGTGTGTGTCTGACAGGGGGAGGTAATCAATATTGGAATTTCATGAATATTTTGGTCAATATTTGGTGCGGAATTCAACATAAGATGGCACCCCCACATAAAAGTTTAGCAAGATGGTAGATCTTAATTTCTTTTTATTCACAGGTATGCGAGATGCCATTCTTCAAAATTAGTGACAGGTGACCAGACTTGAAAACTCCATTTAACCTGGACAGTGACAAACGTTAACATATCGCATATAGCGAAATCATTTGGTTCTGCGGTCTCTAAACAACATACAAGGTAGTGGATACGTCATACAACTGTAGTTAAATAATCATTTCTAATTTTTAGTAGAATCTGAGAAAATATTACTAGTTTTGAATTGAGACATAGTGTATAAAGCATAAATTCAATTCACGTTTTCGCATTGTAAATCACACAATTCTGATTATATAGCCATCTGAAAACAGTTCAACACTTAATTAAACTGTGAACAATAAAATTAAAGTTTTGGGGAACATTCTGGTTTATACTCTGTGAACCAATCACATTCTAAGCATGGATTACTTAACATGACGGATAAACGTCTTGGAACTTGAAACCCTCAGATGAGACCTACCAGACGAATCGGTTTCGTTCCAAAGGAACGTCGTACGTATATAATTCGACGTCAGGTTCGTACTTTTGTCACGGAAATGACTTTCGACCGAAGAAAATATATTTTAAGAATTAATATTCACAATCGCCACTCTCTCTGTATCGATAAACTATGTTGACGCAAATATGTTTATTTCCCAATAACTTGAGTGCAGAGCGTGACCCGATTCGGTGCGTATGAATACCTGTAAACTTTGGCGGACTTCATTTTACATTCCCCAAAACCACGAGTCAATATTTACAAATAAGACATTACAGGACATTCAGGTAAATACAATTAAACATATTTATTTTTAATGTATTATTGATATTTGACATGAATAAAGTAGCTGAAATATGAGAACTATTTTTGTGACGTCATGCAAAAAAGGGCGGCATTAAGCTGTCAGTCAACGGCGCGCATTTTTGAACGGCTGTTGTACATTGATTAACATGGCGGTATTATACTTTTGACGGCGAATAACACACGGTAAATGATTGTATCTGACGTTTTGGTTGTTTTAATTGTTTAAAGAAAATAATGTAAATAAAGCAATTTATCTGGTGCTCCATTTGGCTTATCATCTCTTAAACTAAACAAATTAAGAGGTCAATCCTTAAATATCCACTGTCTTGTACAGTTATACCAGTCTGCAGCGTTTTGTGTACGTAATTAAGAAAATATTTTTATAACAGTAACATTCAACAAGAAAAAGTCACCAAATCTGTGATAATTTTATGAAAAACTAAAACTAGTTCTAACTCTGTCTCTCGTTTAGATTTATACATTTCTTTGAATATATGACAAAAAACACACTTTTCAACAACGATATGACGTACCCGCTATACTGTGCACGAAATACAGGACAAAATATGATACAATTAAACATAAATTTTGCTTCTACGGTTTGGAGAAACACTCTAATGTTCCTTGGGTAACTTGTATATTTGGATTATAAGCCCCGGTGTTTACAAAAACGTGATACACGTATGGGACCTCAACAGATCGTAATGGCCATAGAGAGAACGTAGTGGTATCCGTGGTAGGCCGCAGACAAATCGTAATGCATTTTAACTTCCGGTAGCAGCGCTAGCCCTTTCCCCATCCCCACGGCCCGTCACGTAATCCAAAAGGGGTTGGGCTGCCGTGACCGACAGGAACATAGTGTACACCGGATTAAGCCTAATATAACTACACCCTTATGGGATGAGGAAATAAATGTATTACCATTCCCATATCTTTTAGGTTTTAGGTTTAATCAGGGGAGAATTTTCATTTATTTGATCAAAGACTTTGTAGTCAATGCAGCAGATTTATAATTATGATGTCGTACAACGACACCATTGTTTGTAACATCACCTCTAAAATTGATCAATATAACAACAATTTAATTTCTGAGAAGAACGTTTATATTAACATTAACAATTTATTCAAGTTCACCATTAAATACCTAAACAATTACTTACACCATCCTGCCATAACTTGTTCAATGCGTCATGGAATCTATTCCTCTCATCATTCGATAACGAACGGTATTCCTTTCGTATTCTTATTTTCTCGCCTTCTGGAGGGGGCTTAACCTGACAGAATTCTTCAGCAAAAGACTCATATTCTGGCGTTGGTTCTGGGTGCCATGTCTCATATGAATTACTGAACAAGTACTCGTCAAGACACGCTGTAACCGTCTGCGCTCCGCACTCTTTTTCTAAGGGAACCGCTGAGCTCACCGTGTGCAAACATGCCTTCATCTCGTCTGGGTAGTCTATAGGGTGAACAGTTTCTGACGGTACGATAAGGACAAACACAATAGCCAGCTGAAACATAAACACAATGGCCAGTCAGTGGGGTGAATAGTTTCTGATGGTACGAGGAGGAAAGGACAAAACCAACTGAAAGAAAACCAAAGTGAACGGTCAATGGGGTGAATACGGTCAAATCTGTCATAGGCGATCACTCAAGAGAAATTGAAAAGTGAACTCTTAATAGAGTAATTCAGATTAAGAAGGATATACTTTTTTTGATCACCTAAAATATATGAGTTGTCATTCACTGTTCATAAATAAAGTACAACTCAGTGTATAATAAACATTTAAAAAAATATTTTGGTAATGTATTCATATGATAGTGTAGTTTCTGATGGTACGAGGAGGAAAGAACAAAACCAACTGAAACATAAACACAATGGACGGTCAATGGGGTAAATCGTTTCTGATGGTACGAGGAAGAAAGGACAAAACCAACTGAAACATTAAACACAATGGACGGTCAATGGGGTAAATAGTTTCTGATGGTAACGAGGATAGAAAGGAAAAAAACCAACTGAAACATAAACACAATGGACGGTCAATGGGGTAAATAGTTTCTGATGGTACGAGGAGGAAAGGGCAAAACCAACTGAAAGATAAACACAATGGACGGTCAATGGGGTAAATAGTTTCTGATGGTACGAGGAGGAAAGAACAAAACGAACTGAAACATAAACACAATGGACGGTCAATGGGGTGATTAGTTTCTGATGGAACGAGGAGGAAAGGAAAAAGACAAAACCAACTGAAACATAAACACAATGGACGGTCTATGGGATGAATAAATTCTGATGGAACGATAAGGAAAAAACAAAACCAACTGAAACATAAACACAATGGCCAGTCAATGGGGTAAATAGTTTCTGATGGTGCGAGGAGGGAAGGACAAAACCAACTGAAAGAAAATCACAATGGACGGTCAATGGGGTAAATAGTTTCTGATGGTGCGAGGAGGGAAGGACAAAACCAACTGAAAGATAAACACTATGGACGGTCAATGGGGTAAATAGTTTCTGATGGTATGAGGAGAGAAAGGGCAATGGCCAGCTGAAACATAAACAAAATGAACAGTCAATGGGATAAATAGTTTCTGATGGTACGAGGAGAAAAAGGGGAAAACCAACTGAAAGATAAACACTATGGACGGTCAATGGGTGAATAGTTTCTGATGGTACGAGGAGAAAAAGGTCAAAACCAACTGAAAGATAAACACTATGGACGGTCAATGGGGTAAATAGTTTCTGATGGTACGAGAAGGAAAGGACAATAGCCAGCTGAAACAAAAACACAATGGACGGTCAATGGGGTAAATAGTTTCTGATGGTACGAGAAGGAAAGGACAATGGCCAGCTGAAACATAAACACAATGGACGGTCAATGGGATAAATAGTTTCTGATGGTACGAGGAGGAAAGGACAAAACCAACTGAAAGAACAACACAATGGACGGTCAATGGGATAAATAGTTTCTGATGGTACGAGGAGGAAAGGACAAAACCAACTGAAAGATAAACACAATGGACGGTCAATGGGATAAATAGTTTCTGATGGTACGAGGAGGAAAGGACAAAACCAACGGAAAGAACAACACAATGGACGGTCAATGGGATAAATAGTTTCTGATGGTACGAGGAGGAAAGGACAAAACCAACTGAAAGAACAACACAATGGACGGTCAATGGGGTGAATAGTTTCTGATGGTACGAGGAGGAAAGGACAAAACCAACTGAAAGATAAACACAATGGACGGTCAATGGGGTAAATAGTTTCTGATGGTACGAGAAGGAAAGGACAAAACCAACTGAAACATAAACAAAATGGACGGTCAATGGGATAAATAGTTTCTGATGGTACGAGGAGGAAAGGACAAAACCAACTGAAAGATAAACACAATGGACGGTCAATGGGATAAATCGTTTCTGATGGTACGAGGAGAACAAGGGGAAAACCAACTGAAACATAAACACAATGGACGGTCAATGGGGTAAATAGTTTCTGATGGTACGAGGAGAACAAGGGGAAAACCAACTGAAACATAAACACAATGGACGGTCTGTGGGGTAAATAGTTTCTGATAGTACGAGGAGGAAAGGACAAAACGAACTGAAAGAAAATCACAATGGACGGTCAATGGGGTGAATAGTTTCTGATGGTACGAGGAGAACAAGGGGAAAACCAACTGAAAAATAAACACAATGGACGGTCAATGGGATGAATAGTTTCTGATGGTACGAGGAGGAAAGGACAATAGCCAGCTGAAACATAAACACAATCGACGGTCAATGGGATGAATAGTTTCTGATGGTACGGAGAGAAAAAGGGCAATGGCCAGCTGAAACATAAACACAATGGACGGTCAATGGGGTAAATAGTTTCTGATGGTACGAGGAGGAAAGGGCAATGGCCAGCTGAAACATAAACACAATGGACGGTCAATGGGATAAATTGTTTCTGATGGTACGAGGAGGAAAGGACAAAACCAACTGAAACATAAACACAATGGACGGTCAATGGGATAAATTGTTTCTGATGGTACGAGGAGAAAAAGGGCAAAACTAACTGAAAGAACAACACAATGGACGGTCAATGGGGTAAATAGTTTCTGATGGTACGAGGATAAAAAGGGCAAAACCAACTGAAACATAGACACAATGGACGGTCAATGGGGTAAATAGTTTCTGATGGTACGAGGAGAAAAAGGACAAAACCAACTGAAAGAACAACACAATGGACGGTCAATGGGGTAAATAGTTTGTGATGGTACGAGAGAGAAAAAGGGCAAACCAACTGAAACATAAACACAATGGACGGTCAATGGGGTAAATTGTTTCTGATGGTACGAGGAGGAAAGAACAAAACCAACTGAAACAAAACACAATGGACGGTCAATGGGGTAAATAGTTTATGATGGTACGAGGAGAGAAAAAGGGCAAACCAACTGAAACATAAACACAATGGACGGTCAATGGGATAAATTGTTTCTGATGGTACGAGGAGAAAAAGGACAAAACCAACTGAAAAAAACACAATGGACGGTCAATGGGGTAAATAGTTTGTGATGGTACGAGGAGAAAAAGGCAAAACCAACTGAAACATAAACACAATGGACGGTCAATGGGGTAAATAGTTTCTGATGGTACGTGGGAGGAAAGGACAAAACCAACTGAAACTTAAACACATGGACGGTCAATGGGGTAAATCGTTTCTGATGGTACGAGGAGGAAAGGACAAAACCAACTGAAACATAAACACAATGGACGGTCAATGGGGTAAATAGTTTCTGATGGTACGAGGAGGAAAACGGCAATGGCCAGTCAATGGGGTAAATAGTTTCTGATGGTACGAGGAGGAAAGAACAAAACCAACTGAAACATAAACACAATGGACGGTCAATGAGGTAAATCGTTTCTGATGGTACGTGGAGGAAAGGACAAAACCAACTGAAACTTAAACACTATGGACGGTCAATGGGGTAAATCGTTTCTGATGGTACGAGGAGGAAAGGACAAAACCAACTGAAACATAAACACAATGGACGGTCAATGGGGTAAATAGTTTCTGATGGTACGAGGAGGAAAGAACAAAACCAACTGAAAGAACAACACAATGGACGGTCAATGGGGTAAATAGTTTGTGATGGTACGAGGAGAAAAAGGGCAAAACCAACTGAAACATAAACACAATGGACGGTCAATGGGGTAAATAGTTTCTGATGGTACGAGGAGGAAAGAACAAAACCAACTGAAACATAAACACAATGGACGGTCAATGGGGTAAATAGTTTCTGATGGTACGAGGAGGAAAGGACAAAACCAACTGAAACATAAACACAATGGACGGTCAATGGGGTAAATAGTTTCTGATGGTACGAGGAGGAAAGGGCAAAACCAACTGAAACATAAACACAATGGACGGTCAATGGGGTAAATAGTTCCTGATGGTACGAGGAGAAAAAGGGCAAAACCAACTGAAACATAAACACAATGGACGGTCAATGGGGTAAATAGTTTTCTGATGGTACGAGGAGAAAATAGGATGCAATGGTCCATGCTGAACAGATAAACACAATGACGGTCAACGGGATGAATAGTGATGGTACGATAATATTGAACAGATAACAGATGAAACATGAATGATGAAAAATAAAAAAATAGAGCAATAAACAGCTGAAACATAACAGAGCTGACAGCTCAGTGGGGTGAGCATCTTTAAACACCACACTAAAACATGAGGAGCAGTTGGACAGCTTCTGATGGTACGAGAGGATTAGGGATAGCTGAAACAAACCTTGGAAAAACAATGTATGTAATTAAAGTAAAAGATACTATATTTAAGGAGTATAAGAGGTGCAATAAGCACAATTTAGAAATCATAGTGGGCATAAATATGCTATGGAAAGACCAAGCGTCCATGTATGTAGTTAATTAAGTGGTTTGTCAATTGTATTAATTATGTAGTAGCATCAAATGTACATTGTACGTTGACATGCAATATATTACAAGCATCATATATATACACCTACCACAAGATGTGATCGAAATATGTAAATATAATATAGTTTTAACAATAATTGTCGAATTCAAGATAAACCGCCTAATTTCATATAAACTAATACCATTATAATAGACTTACCAACATCGTGGAGAAAGCCATCATGTCGTGGTCATGCTGTTGAGGCCTGGGTACCGTTATATACCCAGAAATTTCTATACACCCGGTAACACATGTTATTTTTTTCTATAGAACAATTCACATCACATCTATAACGATTGCCATAAATATAAAGGGGTAACAAGAGATGTTTTCAATGGCTATACCTACATAATACACGACGCCATCCTGTATAGTCCGGAGGTCGGGTAGAGCTACGTAAACTCTTTGTGTTAGTCTGATGCTGTAATCATTATATTGGATGTGAATAATTTGTTCAGTTATTTTAATAACCTTGTGTACCATCTGTAATAACCATCAAGTAACTGCGTACTAAATCCGCTGGTAACCTTGTAGATTTGTCATGTTTAATTGCATTTGTTGACAGATTAGTGTTCGTTACAAACTTTAGTTAAATAATTGAAATATATAAAAAAAAATCTACTTCACAATGACAAGCGTCGTCATTAAGTGCTCGTCCCTGAGAAACGTCTCGGTTCTGGATTATATTCCCTGGTCAGGACACCAAATATGGGTATATAAGGAGTGGGACGACTGGTTTGCACGTTATTAGTATACTGTGATTGGGCGAGGTATGTTGTTTGGTGTCTTTGGCGAGATAACACGACAAAAAGGGCAACAGTCATACTAAGACAAGGGGAAGCCACACAAATATACCACAGTCTCACAAAATATATAGACATCTACACACATTTAGACAGACTATCTTTGAATCGCCCTAACCGTTAATAGCACGCCAAATCCTATCAACTAATCAACCTTCATTAATCTTTTGTTTCCGATTTTAGTTTTACGTCATTCGTTCATGAAAAATAATAATTAAGAGTTCTGCTAATCTTTAAACTGGATGAGTTCGTCATGAAATAAATAACGTTGATTTCTTATTAAAACACCTAACATTTCAAATATAGGCAACATCGTAGGAAATCCGATGTATCTGCTCAAAAGATGTAAACAGTTCTTATTCCCGGGTTTCAAAGTACTGTAAACGTAATTATTTTAGCGCAAACAAATTTTAACACAAATGTGAAAAAAAAAACAATGTCTTTTTAATGCGGATAATTTTGCGCTGAACATGATTAACGTTTCAAATACATCGCGAAGAGCGCTAAAATAAAACTACCGCTAAAATCAATACGTCTACAGTATATTGTAACAGGTCTAGAATCTGCCACTAAAATTGACCAGTTTCGATTTTGCACATCTGGTGTGGCAACCTTGCTCAGAATAAGACCTTTATACAACTTACTGTGTATATTAATTGTGCGCTTTTCTCCTTAAAGCCACATAATCCGTATCTTTCAGGGTTCGTAAAACAAACAATGACAAGATATGGTGTAATAGTCCTAAAAAGTTATGAACTTTCTCCAAATTACAAGTCTACAAAGTTCTGAGATTCAAAGATACAAATATGCAAAAGGTTATTTTAAACTAATAATAATAATGTATGCTTGCTGTTCTGGAGGACTCTTTAACTTCATCACACAACAAAGCATTCACTTGTTCATGATAAGTAAATAGTTCTTCCTTAACATGCATATGAACGACACACTTTCGACTAGGCACACCAATTCGTTTGAGCTGAAAAGTCACGTGATTGTCTAATCATTGCAAATGGCGCGGTATGCATATTCAAACACTCTGAATATCGAACCTTTAATCATTAATTTGTTTTGAACTCGGGAAGTAATGCGGCTTTAATGTTTTAATAATTTCTAAAATATGCTATTGTTTTATTTCTATTGAAAATATTGAATCGGCCTCTATCGATCTGCTGTTTACATGCGTACATAGGGTAAACATCTGGTGATTGTGACTAGATGACATTTTCTAGATAAATTTATGGTCAGGATCTTAAAGGTTTTCATGTAACATTTCACACAATTTCATTAATTTGACCTCGCCTATATGCACCAAGGTCAGCTCTGTATTGTATGTATACAATTCATAGTATATTTTATCTGCAATCACAAACCATGGTAGTCAAGTTTGTTCTGCATGCAATTACCCTTTTTTATTTATTTATTTTTTTTATTTCACCAAACTTTTAAATTAGGCAATTTTTTATTATTTGTTTATTTCATACCAAAGCGGAGGAGGGGTTGCATGCAGATTACTGAAGTCTTATTGGTCCTCAGGCAAGTCTCAGTGATTCGATATGTAGGGATCATGGTCATACGATGTCTGGCACTAACAAGTCCTTTTAGACTTCGTTTCATTAGGTAACATAAAATATTACAAATGGGCCAAATCGCTCATCTGCTACTTGCAATGTGGCATACTCAAAATATAGGAAGGCCCAATTCCGTTTTGAATTTATTCAAATAAGTTATATTTAAACGAGTCGTTGTATGTCCCAGGTAAATTTAAAACTCAATTGCATTTAATTGTAGCATACTACTGATCCAATACTTGTAACAGGTGTCTCCGTAAGTTAATTGAGTCTTTTAAATAATGTAGCATATTTGACTTCATGTGACCTTGAATAAAGATCAAGGTCATTCATTTGAACAAACTTGGTAACCATTTATCCAAAACATGTCCCAGGCCAATATAAGGTATCTTGGCTTATTGGTTATTGACACAAAGTTGTTTAAATATTTTAACTCATTTCATTCTTGTGACCGTGAATGAAGTTCATGGACATTCATTTGAATAAACTTGGTAACCCTTCATTCCAGCATACTATAGACCCAATTCAAGGATTTAGTCTCCTACAAGTTTCGAGATGAAAGTGTTTGAGGGGGCTTGACAATGGTAGTCGCTAAACCTGCCTGTATTATCAGAGTTGTTTTCTTCCTAACATATATTAGACAAAAAAAACGAATTTAGCGAACTAGGTAGATGGATGCTGCGCCACGGTATAAGCTTACTTGCATGACCTTGGGGCACGTGAGCTAAAACAATAACATCAAGATCATATAATCCAGCGTGAGTTTATTTATTCTGCCAATCATTCTATTACCTCATGAAGCACCGTAAACGACTTAAAAACAAATTTTCATCTTTGTTTTGCATATTCCAGAAAAAGTAACAAATTTAACAACTAGCAACTGGTCTACTAAAGGTGCGATCATGTTGCTTAGAAACAAGTAAACAGGTCTGAAATGCAATGTAACACCTGTAACGTAGTCAATGCCATGTATTATGTACCTACAAGGACGTAGGTGGGTCCTTGGTACATGTTACACAAAGTTCCACATTGTTCAGTGTGGTACAGACACATATACCTGTGTAATTCACATAATACATTACCTCGTTAGCACAAATCTGTATTTGCTTATTACCAAGTTACATGTATCTAGTTGGTAGATATCGATTGTGTCATCCATTCAAAGCATAATGTTGCATTTTTGTGGTGAAAACAAGATAATGTTTGTCCAAAAAACCTACCCACAAGAGCAGATAACTCTGTAATATAGTGACACAATAGATCTTACAGTAACCCAATACATCAACTTGATGTGTTGCCTTGGTTACACAAAACACATTACCTAGGTAAGAGATACATTAGTTGGTAACATAATAGGGATTACCCTGTTGGCAGAATATATATTTTATGTAACACAACACAGGGCATTCAACAGAGCTATAAGCATTCCACAAATTAACAACTGAAATTGCCCTGAAAAATATCTGATCATTGTCAATGATAACACTGAAATATTTCTCTAGGAGGATTATTGTTTCTGTTCTTTTAAGTACTCTGTATTTGCATATAACAGAGTTATCTGCCCTTGCAGATAGATATTTATTGTATACATCATTTTTAAAGCAAACATCATATTCCGAGAGGGAATGATGTAATTTTCAAAACAAAAATAATAATGTTACAATTGACACCTTCCCACAATGGGCTGGTAAATCTTTGATATGCTAATGTGGAGTTTATCATTTCACTTGTCACAGGAATCATTGATGTTGATTGTCAGCTGAAAAAAACTACTACATTAAAATTGAAATCCTTTATTTCTTCTCTGCATATTATAGGTTTAGCTCCCTTGCAGGTAGGTATCCATTGTGACATCAATTTTCTCTGAAGTATATGACAATATGATGTCACAATTAATACCTACCCACAAGGGGAGCTCACTCTGTAATATACAAATACAGAATATGTCATCAATTTCTGTCACAACTAATGAATAATAATGACTTCTGTGAAATTAGTGATGTTATGTTAACTGATCAGAATTCGGCCCACTCCCCTTAATACCCTTACATCTCCAAGGAAAGTTATAATCTGGTATGTATATATGCTGTGTAAACACCAGTGGTAAACAGAAGCCTTTATCACTTATATACATATACCATGGTGAGGCAGCCTCTGTGTAAATGGTTGTGTAATAAAATCCTTCCATGAAAAAGCTCCAAATTGGTATGATTTGTACTCATCTAGGGTACTATAATATCAACTTAAAACGTCCATGCCAAATGTGCTGATTGTAAGGAAACCCTAGAGTACAATGAACAAAACCACCAACATAGCCAGCCAATTCCTGGCACACATACACTTCCCTTTATGTTACCTTCCAACTCGCAACCAAGAGGGCTAGTGGTAGATTATCGCACACATCACAGACCTTATCCCTACACCATGAAATCCTGTTTCACCCCTTACTAACCTCTACAGTCATATACTACTACTGTTCCTTGGATAGAGGTACTGTACACACTGTATAAAGTGTATATAGTAGTTATATATGAATTTCCATGCAATTACAAAGTAATAATTTCTGGTCAATTTGTTTTAAATCAAAATTTTAATTCCTGTGTTAATAGAACTATTATATAGTGCTAAATTCAATGGTCATTAGAATGACAGATATGAATATCAACACAGTACTAAAGTCTTCAAACACAGTTACTTCTATATATGGCTGACTTATGTCAAGGAAAAGTTAGTTTCTGCGAACATACATACCCATTAATAAAATGAAAAGAATGACAAGTAAAATAATTTGTATAGCCTATTACTGATCATTGTTGGAAACCCACAAGTCACGGCTCTACGTTTGTGACCCAACCCGGTCACAAACATAAAGTGGTGACTCATGGGTTTCCGATGATGATTACTGTTAGAACTGACAAATGTGCGAACATGTCTCCCCACAAGATAGTATCAAATAGGAGATAGTAAACTAATATCCCCACAAAATCAAACTATATGACTAGTGTACAGTATACACGTAATACACTTCAACTATCACCAGGCATAAGAAACCATCCGATTATTTCACAACTTTTGATAATCGTAAGGATATTTGACAGATATTTATAATTCAAACTGAAAGCAATCTACAACCAATGTTTCTGGTGCTACGGACACACGTATAGCATAGTCAAATAGTACAACTATAATATGTTGTTTTAGATGCCTTAACCAAAGCTGATAAAAACAGGTCTCAATTACAATTCAAATCTATCAATAAATAGACAACAGATCATTAGAAACTAACAGTTATAAGGAAATGGTATATCAGTGAATATCTGCTTACAAAAGTACGTAGATACAACTGCATAACGGCAAGATAAAATATCACAATGATATATTTAATAAATTACTTATTTTCAAATCCTCTTTGAAGTTGTTTACTATATTCTGTCATTTATTCTTATAAATATCTGTTGGTTGTATAATCACTTCAATGAATATCTCTTATAATTTTAAGATGGAATTAACTTGTGTCATATCAACCCCCCCCCCTCCCCCATTTATAATTAAAGCTGCCACTACAGCAGTATAGACGCCTCAGCAGATCTGACCCTTTAACTCCAAGTTTGTAACAGATTTGGCACATATTCCTAACCATGCAACCATCTTGGGACATGAATAAGTAATACTGGCCTTTCCTTTACTTTTGATTTTAATTAAAAACTTTAAATATATGCTTAAATTAATACCGTCAATATATAATTTTATATATTTGTCATAGGCTTTATAGAACCAAATATACATCTACCGCAATAAGATTGTTTTAATGTTTCTATGTATGTTGACCTAATGCATTTAAGAGTTTTTCTCTTGGTTTCCAAGGGTGGGAAGTTTTATATCAGATTCTATTAGGTGTTTCCCTATACCAAAGCTAATAAATCTATACAATGTATAAGAAATGAGCTTGTACTCCACAATGGGGGTTACAAGATACATGTACTAGTTGTACTAAGGGAGGATAACTTGGTAGAACACCAACTTGTATCTGGTAAAGAGTTATCCCCCCTAAGAGGAACACCAATCAGTATATTTATACAGTATAGTATCCCCCTTGGGATAAAAACACCAACTAGATGTGACATGTGACAGAGTTATACTTCCTTGGTGCAACAGTCGACTCAGTTCTTATACAATATATGGAATTATCATCCTAATATTAGGTATGCATGTATCATTATCCCCTATGTTGAACACTTAATATTATCCAATATATAGTTACCCCCCTTGGTAGAGAGCCTTCTAGTATCTGGTCTTGTAATAGGGTGATCATGATAACACAAGAGGATATGCCTTGCACAGTTAACTTTGTCCCATGGTAGTTTTAGTACCTTGAAAAAGTCTTTACCTCTAAAGGGAATCCATTACAGAATATTACAAAAGTCTTCCTAATGACAATAGTAAACATACCTTTCATTGGAAAGTTCAAGATTTCATATATGGTATAAAATATAGAGATATTCCTCCTGAGGGATCACTGAAATAGGTAACAAGGGTTCAGACTTTCAGGACATCATTTTTAATTTTTAATGATATCACAATGCACCAAAAGGCATCTAACCAAGGTGATATCAGAAGTTATACACAGGTTTATTTCCAAGGGCAAGCCCACCTGACACAGGAGAAAATTTCTTAATTTACAATTCCTTTGACATGGACTGTTTTATATTACTTTGAAGGACTTTATCCCCTCATTCATATCATTGTATAATGGTCACCAGCTTTTGTAGCCTACCTGTAATTATCCAATAGAGAATGGTCCACTTTTCACAAATAACATTATATCCCATCCATGCCTCAATATATGAAGTAATGCTTATATAACTGAAACAGATATTGGAATACATATTCCAACATAATGACCTTGAAAACTCCATTATATTACAATGACATTTAAACACAGGTGTATCTCTATGACATTTAAACACAGGTGTATCTTTATGACATTTCAACTCAGGTGTATCTCTATAACATTTAAACTCAGGTGTATCTCTATGGCATTTATTAAAGCATGGGTGTATCTCTATAGCATTTAAACTCAAGTGTATCTCTATGACATTTAAACATAGCTGTATCTCTATAACATTTAAACTCAGGTGTATCTCTATAACATTTAAACTCAGGTGTATCTCTATAACATTTAAACATGGATGTATCCTAAAAGTGTTTCATACTGTAAACACCTAATGCAGGTATTACAACATAACTAGGTGACAATATGTCACATACAGTGAGCATTTGTAAGAGAAATATTCTAGCTGTCTTTGCATATTACACACTTAGCTTCCTTGTGGGTAGGTATTGACTGTTACGTCATTGTTTTGTGAGCGAAATTCATGTCATATTCTCCGAAAAATATGACGTTATGCTCGCAAACACATGACATCACAATCAATATCTACCTGCAAGGGCAGATAACTGTAACATGTAAATACAGAATACTTCCATGTCTGTGACGCTACCTTTACTCTATAGGCTGAACATACACCTAATGAAAGTCATAAACAGTAAAATGTTTGATTTCTATCGTTATTTTCATTTACCATTTAATTTTCAAAAAAACCTGATAATAAAAATTTTTCATCAATGACATGTTCAGGAGTAATACTTTATACGTTATGATAGATAATAAAAAGTTTACTTTAACCCGGCATGACATGAAAGACTGCAGTACAGGTCACATGCTATTCATAAGTCACATAACGTGACCATTTATCTTATACATTGACTTAGTGATTTATCTTATAGATCTACCAACCAACTTGTTTCATACATATCACAAATATCTTCAGGCACATCAGTCGAAACAATTCAATTCTTTATTATACTGATATAGACCAGAATTCCATCAGATCCACGATACTGCCATTCAGTATTTACCATTGTTTTAACATTATTGACCAATGATGTCTTTATATAACACGACCTTGAAAGGTCATCACACTTTCATTACCATTCCCATTCCGTTACATATAAACAGTATACATACCAACATATTTAACCTGGAGTAGATGATGACAATACTTGTCACATAATTTAATCTATGTACAATTCACAATATGTGCAAAAATAGTGTAAGTGCAGACTAAAACAGATTATCACATATCACTCGTAATTTATACATAATGTCAAAAGTTACACAATGTCAAAAGTTCAATCTGTAACACAGAGATCTTTGTAATATCTGAACGGTCCTGCGGACACATTCTTCGTAAATCTTGGATGTAACCTTCCTACTGACACAATCTGTAATTTATCGATGCAGATTTGTATGTGATCTACTGATACATTGCTCTCTACAGTTGTGTCCTAGTCTCAATTTCATGCCTTTTCTTTGCTAATGTTTTGAGACATTAATAACAACAACTCGTACCAATGCTGATCAGTTGTGATGTTGATGATTCCTACATTATTGATGATATTGTATCACCGTGTATACTGCTGTCTCCCCGGTGGAGACTTGTAGTGTCGAATGACACGTTTTATTTGTCATCGTTATGACACATAAAAGCATATCTGCTATAGATATCTAGTGCCATCATGTGTTGTCGCCATTAGACACATAACGTGTACAGGCTGTTGAGAAGAGAGTCCGAGGACGCATGTCCCTGGTACTGATCGCCCCTCAATGTGGATCATTCTGTCGTCGTTTCTGTTTCTCAAGGAGTCGTTCCAGAGGTGACTGCCCAGCTGATGTTCCTGATGACCAGATAGACTGTGGAAACAACAAAACACTCAATCATTATTTTTCTATTTAATTTTTTTTGTACTTGAAATTATAGAGACACTTTATTATTTCAAATATCGGCATCTCTACTTTTTTTTCAATTTTATTTACTGAAAACAAACATTTCCTTTATTGAGGTTTGGAATTCTAGTTAAAATTAGTCACTCTTTCATAATCTTCAATATTTCATAATCTCAAGATTTCATAAATTGGCAGTTCTGAACCATTTTAAAAGAATTTTCCACCGAATTTGTCACTGTTACACTTATTTTACAGCAGACAAACACTAGTAAATTAAAAACCAATAGAAAATTAAGAGACACTGACCTGGAAGGTACTGGGGAAAAATGGCCCTGGTCCTCCTTGCTCCTGTGTAGGTGGGGCCTCGGGATGTGGCATGGGTTGCCCCCCTTTCTCCCGCCTATTATGATCGTCATTGGGTCCGAACCGGAGTCCCATCTCAAACCCATGACTCGAAGACTTGCCATCTGTGTCCATGGATGGATCAGGGGAGTTCCTGATGCTGTTAGACTCAGAGGAAAATGGCGAGGAAGCTAAACCTAGGGTGACACAACATAACATTTCTTTATGTGTTTAACGACATTAATAACAACAAATCCATACAAAAGCATTCCACAAACCACTTTGGGGTCCTTGGTCATCCTCATAGGTTAGAATTAAGTCTATCAAGATCACAGCATGTTTGACCATTAAGACCTTGTAGTCCTAGCAGCTCTTCAGCATGGCCAGTTCAGCTTAACTTCAGGCCTTTCAAATCCACTTATTAAATTTGATTGTGACATGTCAAATCAATGCATTTCTCTGTGCTTATCAACGTTTAATTGTGTGTATATATATATGTGTGTATAATTAACACAAAAATACATATCATGCACAATCAGTAGCTCATTCAATATAGGGCGTAGTGCCATGAATTTTTTTCTGAAGGCAATTAATTTTGTTTTTTATTGTTATCTTGCAGTAACATAAGAAGCCCAAACATCACAATGATGGTAATAGTGTAAAGGAAGTAACTTTTATAACTGAAGAAAAATACTATTTCGCCTACTCCTGATTTTGATTGAGAAAAAATACCATTTGTCAGCAGTAGAACATCTTTAAGGTTTCCTCCTAAAGAGGCATTCTTATTCAGTATTCTATTATCTTACAGGAATCTGTACAATAGCCTGTGACCTACTTTTAGTGTCAGTTGTTGACAGCGGGACAGACCAAGGTGAGTTGCTGAACAGAGTGTAGGTCCCGAGTTGTTGAGGGGCGGGACTTGGCATTGTCACCTGACTTGGGGGGCGGGGTTCAATCTCCGGTGTCAACAGGGGGCTGTCATAGACAAAAATACATGTACATCATTCTACTGACACGGATATATCCACATATCATATTATACTGCTCATGAAATTATGGCATGTACATCATACAGGGGTTTCAATATGCAATAGTACCACCTCTCCTGAAAGATAATGAAACTCCTGACATATCATATTATACTGCTCATGAAATTATGGCATGTACATTATGCTACTGACACAGATATATCCACACATATTATACTGCTCATGATACTATGGTTACACATTAGAATACCATACTACATGTAATTAACATTTCGTTTTTCCCCAGGAATCATACCGTAAGAATATTTTGGCCACAAACCCCAAATCCAATAGAGCTTTCATACTGTAATTTGCAAAGATTGATAATTCAGGATACTAAAAAAACATATTATGGCAATGCAAAAGAGGCTTTTAGATGAGGACTACCAATACTAACCTTCTACATGGCGGGGAAGATGATTCTGGCTTCGGTGTTCCCTGCAGCAGAAAACAGTTAGCTAGTAAGTTATTAATTCTTGTAGCCTAGACTACTTTTACAAGTTTAATGATATAATCATCCAATTATATTCTGTAAGTGAAATACATATGAGTACGTTGGCACCTAACAAGTGGCACCTGCTTGTTTTACTTTGGCATTTACTACCATATTACAACATCTTAAAACTAGATGTTCATAAAACAAGGTAGAGTTAGTTGATAAAATAGTATAGACTAAACAACCAATTGCTATCACACTGGATGATTTGTGTAAACTTCTGTTTTGTTCAATTAACATATTTAAAGCTTCATCTGTTGTCATTATAAAAAGAATATGATCAAATGATTCTGTTTTGGCAAGGTTTTTACGCTTAGTTGGCCTCCACTACGAAATTTAACAAAACATGTAACAATTTGCAAACATTTAAAACAATACACTGTAAAAAACTGACCTCTGCATGACCTTGGAAGGATGAATGTATATTGGGTACCATTAGGGTATCCTGCATTCCTCGTGGTGGCTAGCAGTGAGAAATAGTAAATGCTTTATGATATGTCAATGAGTATATTTTTAACATACTAAATAATAAATTAAGTAAAAAATAAAGTAAATAAATAAATAAGTAAGTAAGTAAGTAAAATAAAGTAAGTGAAATACAACAATACAATGTTGCCATTACATAACACTTATTGCAAATGTGCAAGTTCAAATCTACTATTTTTAATTGCGACCTAATAAGTTTGTTTACAGTAGCTGAGCCAAGATAGAAATAAGAGGTTCACTTACATATCTGATGGAAATAAGAGGTTCACATACATATCTGATGGAAATAAGAGGTTCACATACATATCTGATGGAAATAAGAGGTTCACATACATATCTGATGGAAATAAGAGGTTCACATACATATCTGATGGAAATAAGTGGTTCACATACATATCTGATGGAAATAAGAGGTTCACATACATATCTGATGGAAATAAGAGGTTCACATACATATCTGATGGAAATAAGAGGTTCACATACATATCTGATGGCATAAAACACAGACCTACAGTCAGTGCCATGTGGTTGTTCCACATGGGTTATGAACTCGCAACCCTGAGCTGGAGGGCTAGTGGAATTGGAACACCAACTCAACCAATGTGGTCTTCTAATTAGCTAGCAGAAGAATGACAATATAGTATGTAATGACAAACCCTGTCAGCAGGACAGACATGGAGAGCTTACCTGTACTGCTAGCACTGAGAGAGCCCCTAGGATGTCTGCAGCATTTGGAGAGAGATCTTCCTTTTTCAGATTCTGTCTCATTAGGTCCAGACCTTCCATGTTGCCAAAGTTCTGATTGCCAAGGTTAAAGCGACTGATGCTTGCCAAGAAGTTGATAGGATTAAACATGGGTCCCTGGTATGCTGAGTTTCCTTGCTGCTGCTGTTGGTGAGGGTTGGACTGCTGGGCAGGAGATGCCTGGGACGACCCAGACACAGAATTCTGACCCTGTGATAGATGTGTCTGAAAGGGCTGGCCTCTCTGTTGTTGATTTTGCTGTGGGGGTGGTCCCCGCATCTGTTGATTCTGGTGCGGAGATGGCCCCCTAAGTTGCTGATTTTGTTGTGGTGGAGGTCCCCTTAGTTGCTGATTCAGCTGTGGAGATGGCCCCCTTAGTTGCTGATTCTGTTGCAGAGATGGCCCTCGCAGTTGCTTATTTGGTTGTGGGGGTGGGCCTCTAAGTTGCTGATTTTGCTGTGGAGGCAGCCCCTTTAGTTGCTGAATTTGTTGTGGAGATGGCCCTCTTTGTTGCTGACTTTGCTGTGGAGGAGGCCCCAGCATTTGTTGATTTTGCAGTGGAGGTGGCCCCCGCATTTGTTGATTCTGTTGTGGCGGTGGCCCACGCAGTTGTTGACCCTGATGAGGAGGTGGCCCTCTCTGTTGTGGGTGTGGTCCTCTTTGTTGTTGGCCATGTTGTGACAACTGTCCTCTCAGCTGAGCTTGTTGTAATGCTGGCCCTCTCAGTGGCTGACTCTGCTGAGGTGGTGGGCCCCGCTGAAGCTGACTTGGCTGGGGAGGGGGCCCATGCTGTTGTAAGTGTGTAGCTATTGGGCCTGGGATTAATGATCGACTTGATTGTCCTGGATACGTTTGTCCCGTACTCCTGTTGTCCATCTCACCAACTCCTATCTCTTGACTCCCTGAACCAATGCCACCATTGTTTGTTACGGAAGAGAAGTTCATAGGATTAACCTTTGAAGGCCCAGCTGGAATATGATCAGTGCTTGGCCCAGAAATGTGATTCATATGGCTGCTCTGGGTTGATCTTGACATATTGCCCTGCTGTCCATAGTACATGTTCATTGGAGGAGGAGGATTTCGAGAGAACTGGTTGCCCGTTTGACTTCCTTGCTGGGAGGGAGACCTGATAGTGTTACTTTGATCTGCTGAAGCAGTATTTACATAGGCCATGTTTGGATCACTAACTCCAGTAGGATGTGACCGTCCTTGCCTCTGAGAAGATCGTATATCTACATTATCACTCAACACTTCGTGACCTTGGATTTGTCCTTGAAGTGAGGAGCGGTCTGGCTGAAAACCTGGTATACTATTATGCTGGCTTGGTCCTTGGGACCTATAGGCTATACTTGGGTCAAAACTTCCTCCTCGAATTTGATTGCTGTCCTGACTTGGCATGTTTCTGGGGTAACCAATCAAGTCAAAATCACCAGATGGGGAGGACACTGATTGGTCCTGTGAATGCTGCTGCAGCTGTGGATGATGCTGATCCTGCTGACTCTGTTCCTGATTGACATGCTTTCGTGGAGGAGACCTGGAAATAAGAGTATACATTACAGAATACTTGTGGAATATTTCTACTCCTGTTTTCTGTAAGATAATTAAAAGGAAAACTTCATATTTTTCTATTTTTAAACTACATAATGTACACTGTAAAAAACTTATGTGTGATCCAAACCATAAACACTTTTCATTTGAGCTAATAATATTCCAACCATTGAAGAACAAATCACAAACTACAACTGAAAATGATAGTTACTGTCGACGCAATAATAGTGTCAACGGTTTCGGTTGATCACTACATCAGCATGCTGTCGCTATTGCCTGGCATGCTGTCGCTACACTCTGATAACTTGGTCACAGTGTTGGTCATGTAACCTCGGCAGTGCCGGCAAGTGGGGCTGTTACGTCATACACACATGTGTAAGTCTACACAGGTATTTCATTATAGCTGCAGTGACAAGCGACAACAATTACATTTTTAACAAAACGTACCTTACATTACAAGACTCCAAGCAATGTTACTGAAGTAGTTTACGTATAGTATGATTGCGTTCAGTATGTACAGTAATTACCGTAGTCAAATCAGACATCATTGTGGATTAGTTTTTGGCAAGCGTTGAAACATTATCATGGAGAAGCGTTGAAACATTATCATGGGGAAATAGAAGACTGAAATGTAACCCAAAAAATACTAAACATATGAATTAGGAAACCGGACTACACATACAGAAGCTAAAGGTACTTTTAAATTAGTTTAACCTTTCAATGAGTCGGCTTTCAGTGTTTTTCTTAAACAAATAAAATATTATTTAATCTCAAAACGATGCCAAAAATATTTGGAATGGTAGGATTGTTGTTTTATTTAGTGAAAACCATGCTCATTTAATCTACAGGAGTTGGTCTACATACTGTATTGTCAAAGTATGACAGTCTGTATTGTTTGCAACACATTGTGTTTCCATACCATACTTCCGAGATGAAACATGTTTAATATTAACTAGATCGTGCTGCAGACAACTTTCTAAAGGTGATCTCCGGCTGTAATAAAATTAACCGAACCAACAATATTCAGATGACAATGCAGAGTCAATGTCAGTGCTAACGTGTTGTCGATTAGACATAATATGTAATACAAGTAATGATCTTGATTTAGTATCTGTTTTAAACCTCTTTCTTCAATTTTCTGTGACTTGTCTACAGCGTTATATTACTGTTAACTTGGATACTGGAAATGCCGGAAAAGGAGTAGGCCTAATATGCCGTAACAACTGTATCGTAGTCAATATTACAGAAAAGAACACTTGTATGACATCAAACTCTCAAATATCAAATTATTTAATGTATAACATATTCTAAATTTTTCTTAAGCAAGGACGTATTGTACAGTTCATGTTACGAACGCCAGATGCTTATTAGGCCTATTCTACTGTAGCTAGGTCCTAATGTGTTGCCTCGATCTCTTGATTAATCAAATAAATATGACAAAAACAATCAAATCAAGTTGTTGTACTGGTACCAGGTCATAAATATAGATAGATGGACACAACAACGGCTAACTTCTCACTGTATTTAACGACAGTAACGGGTTAACAGCTCAACAAAGTGGTCCATTTTGACAGTAGCTCAGCTACTGACAAGCGTGTTTCCCGCAACACGTGTGTGTGACGTAACAGCGCCACCTGCCGGCACCATCGAGATGTGACACTGTGACCAAGTTATCGAGAGTGTAGCGACAGCCTGCCAGGCAATAGCGACAGCATGCTGATGTAGTGATCAACCGAAACCGTTGACACTATTATAGCGTGGACAGTAAAAAAAAAAAAAAGGACAACAATTAATTACCAGGGGCCAGTTTCATCATGTTCCTTAACTTAATGAAAATATCTGAACTTCAAATTCTCATTAGGAAAGCATTGCAGATGCTGAGTAAAAATTTCAACTTTTTTTTTTCTTCACTTCTGTAATATTTTCCTAAATAATGATGAAGATTTACGAACTGTTGATCAAACTGGGCCAAGGAATGTAGAACACTCTTCTCCTCATGATTGGTATCAACTCTATGACTGACCTGAAGTCTGACTGGAGAATCACCACAGGTTTAGGAGACTGGGCGGGGTGAGGAGAAGTCATCCTCGGATGCTGATGAGGAGAAGCCACCTTTTGTCCTGGTGATAAACCCCCAGAAAACTGAGACTCCGTCTGAAGATACCCAGGAGTTGGCTGTGAGGTCAGCAGTTGTGGAGAGGCTTCCTTTGAAGATTGTTGTGATGTCAGCTGCCAGGCTAACTTAGTCTGCTTCCCAGTTTGTTCCTGGGAAGTTGTCTGATGTTCTGGCAGCGGTTGCCATGTCTGATCCTCCTCCACATTCTCTTCCTCCTCTATATGGGTCTGCATCTGTTGTTGGGCGAGCTGTAATTGATGTTGTTTCTGAAGACGTGGAGGGGTCTGGGTAGGGGGCCTGCCAGATCCTGATGATCCCCCAGAGGGTCGGCCACCACTTGGCTTCATAAACAAAGGTTCACTAGTAGGGACTCCCAGTATATACTTAGGAGGGCACAGCTTACCAGTTTTATCAGCACCATCAGTGGCCTTCAGCTTCAAATACACAAAGAAATAATTACTTAGTGTAGTGGAGATCACATTAAAACTTGTGGGTAGTATATCACAAAAACATAGAGAACTAGAATTGTCGCCAAAGTGGCAGACTAATACCCCCCACTCGGCTATTTAAGCCTTTTAATTAGTAATAACTCCATTAATAGGGAACAGTGAAGAACCCTATACAGTTTACTCACCTCCCTTTTACAAAATTTCATCTAAATCTGTACAGTAGTTTAGGAGGAGTTCGCCAGACAAAGTCATGTCTACAGATAGACAGACGGACGGACAGACTGACGAAAGAACAGATGAACGGACAAACAAGTTGATTCAATTATACCCCCATTACCTTAGTTGCAAAGGGTATAATAACTTTGCTAGTTATACTGTAACTGTACCTTATCTGTGATCAGTTTTTACTTTGCTGTAAACTGTACCTTATCTGTAATCAGTTTTTACTATGCTGTAAACTGTACGTTATCTGTAGGCTGTTTTTACTATGCTGTAAATACTGTACCTTATCTGAAATCAGTTATTACTTTGCTTTAAACTGTACCTTATCTGAAGACTGTTTTTACTAAGCTGTAAACTGTACCTTATGTGTAGACTGTTTTTACTATGCTGTAAACTGTACTTTATCTGTACGCTGTTTTTACTATGCTGTAAATACTGTACCTTATCTGTACGCTGTTTTTACTATGATGTAAATACTGTACCTTATCTGAAATCAGTTATTACTTTGCTGTAAACTGTACCTTATCTGTAATCAGTTTTTACTATGCTGTAAACTGTACCTTATCTGTAATCAGTTTTTACTATGCTGTAAACTGTACCTTATCTGTAGGCTGTTTTACAATGCTGTAAACTGTACCTTATCTGTAGGCTGTTTTTACTATGCTGTAAACTGTACCTTACCTGTAGGCTACTATGCTGTAAACTGTACCTTATCTGTAGGCTGTTTTAAAATGCTGTAAACTGTACCTTATCTGTAGGCTGTTTTTACAATGCTGTAAACTGTACCTTATCTGTAGGCTGTTTTTACTATGCTGTAAACTGTACCTTATCTTTATGCTATTTTTACTATGCTGTAAATACTGTACCTTATCTGTACGCTGTTTTTATTATGCTGTAAATATTGTGCCTTATCTGTACACAGTTTTTACTATGCTGTAAACTGTACCTTATCTGTACGCAGTTTTTGCTATGCTGTAAACACTGTACCTTATCTGTAGACTGTTTTTACTATGCTGTAAACTGTACCTTATCTGTAGACTGTTTTTACTATGCTGTAAACTGTACCTTATCTGTAGGCTGTTTTTACTATGCTGTAAACTGTACCTTATCTGTAGACTGTTTTTACTATGCTGTAAACTGTACCTTATCTGTAGGCTGTTTTTACTATGCTGTAAATACTGTATCTTATCTGTATGCTGTTTTTACTATGCTGTAAACACTGTATCTTATCAGTACACTGTTTTTACTATGCTGTAAATACTGTACCTTACCTGTAGACTGTTTTTACTATGCTGTAAACTGTACCTTATCTGTAGGCTGTTTTTACTATGCTGTAAATACTGTAACTTATCTGTAGGCTGTTTTTACTATGCTGTAAACTGTACCTTATCTGTATTCTATTTTTACTATGTTGTTAACTGTACCTTATCTGTAGGCTGTTTTTACTATGCTGTAAACTGTACCTTTTCTGTAGACTGTTTTTACTATGCTGTAATACATCTTACTGTACCTTATCTGTAGACTGTTTTTACTATGCTGTAAACTGTACTTATCTGTAGCTGTTTTTACTATGCTGTAAACTGTACCTTATCTGTAGGCTGTTTTTACTATGCTGTAAACTGTACCTTATCTGTAGGCTGTTTTTACTATGCTGTAAACTGTACCTTATCTGTAGGCTGTTTTTACTATGCTGTAAACTTATCTGTAACTGTATCTGTATTCTGTAGACTGTTTTTACTATGCTGTAAACTGTACCTTATCTGTAGGCTGTTTTTACTATGCTGTGAATACTGTACCTTATCTGTAGGCTGTTTTTACTATGCTGTGAATACTGTACCTTATCTGTAGGCTGTTTTCTATGCTGTAAATATTGTACCTTATCTGTAGGCTGTTTTACAATGCTGTAAATACTGTACCTTATCTGTAGGCTGTTTTACAATGCTGTAAACTGTACCTTATCTGTAGGCTGTTTTACAATGCTGTAAATACTGTACCTTATCTGTAGGCTGTTTTTACTATGTTGTAAATACTGTACTTTATCTGTACGCTGTTTTACAATGCTGTAAATACTGTACCTTATCTGTAGGTTGTTGTATCTTGGTAATAACCTTGTCACCACTTGCATGGTCTCTGTTTGTCTGGCTTTGTTTTTGGATAATGGCCTGTATAGAAAAAATATTCATAATTTTTTTTTTCAGCTAAAAATATACCCCAAATATATTATAATCTTACTTATTACCCCCTCTCCTTTAAGAGACAGAGATAAAAATATATTATGTTTTTCCATTGTTATAGTATTAAAGTTAAACCCAATCAATTACACTAGGGCATTGTCAGTTCATATCTACAAATGTCATTTTCTTTGTCTCCAAAACATTATTCCAGCCATGAAGTAATTTATCTTCACCTATCATCTTAAATTTTTACATTTTGTCGATTTGAGCTTTATAGTATTGCTAGTGATACTAACAAGAAATCCCCGGAACACACGCCTGCATAGCAATTTAAACATCATGAAAACTAGTTTTTTACAGTTGAAATCATTGTTTATAATTAGGTGAAGGTATAAAGCAATACACAAAATTTTGTTAAAATCAGACAATAAATATTAAAGTTATCAAACAGAAACCAAGATATTATCAGTTTTTACGAACTGAAAGTCCCATTAGCTAATTCTGGCAAATATTAATGGATTTTTACCAGTATCAAAGCAATCTGAGATCTCATTGACATAAAGCAACATACATAATTTGGTTGAAATCGGACTATATATACTATTAAAAGTTATCGGGCAGAAACCATGGATTTATCTGTTTTGACTATTTTAAAGTCCCGTAACTTTCGCAAATATTAATGGATTTTGACCAGTATCAAACTCATCCAAGATCTCATTGATATAAAGCAATATGCTAAATTTAGTTGAAATCAGACAAAAATTTATAAATACTAAAGTTATCGCACGGAAGCTTTTCCCAGATGCCCACACAAACATAGTGAAACCTACGTGTCGCCCTTGCGTTGCAGGCGATACAAAAACGATCCACGCTTATTTACTTGTTTAGTTTGTGATCTTGAAGTTGGCATTTAGAAAGCTTACCTGTATAGCCACATTTTGTCGCACTGGCTTTTTCTCTGGACTAGATTGAAATGGCTGCGATTCTGTAGACATGAATTACAGTTCAACGGTTACTACACTTCATTTCATATTTATAAATTGAACACATGTAAACTTAACACTGCTGACATGATATTCTTTATTTCAAAAATAAAACTATCTATAACCATTTAACCTTAATAAATTATCTAAGACATAAAATATTGTATATATGATTATACAAAATGTGTTTAAGTATACATTTTTACACTTATTTTCAGTAACAGAGCTTTTTAATATGACCATCAATGGCCTTGACCTTTGTTTTATCTTGATTTCCGTTGGTACTTTCAAAATAGATCTCCATACGCATTTGCAATTCAAACCAATAAATTGGTCACTTTGTGTTCCAAATTGTTCCGATAAAGAGAGCTAATTAGATATTATTCAACATTAAAACAAATCTGAGCACTGGAAAGATTCCAACCTGAAGTTCCGGTCTTGACCAACAATGAGGGTGACATGACCTTGACTGGTGCTGACGGGGTGCCAATGACCTTGGGAGGTGCAGAGACGACCTTGACCGGTGCTGATGATGTGACAGTAATTACTTTTACAGGTGCAGATGGGGCTGTAAATTGTACCTTTCCTACTTTACTTGTTTGAATATTCATGAGATTTAATCTGGAAAAAAATTATTAAAAAAGCACAAAAATTAATTAAAATTCTATTAATTTAAATCCTTGTGTTTACTAACACTTCACATCTGACATCAAGAAATCATCAGCCAGAGTCAAGTTGAAATCAATATATTAATTATTCTTTGTTACAATTTTGTGTATGCAAAACATCTGTTCATGCATTACAAAGAATTACATTTTTACCTATTGACCATGAGTCTACTATATCAATATCAGCTGTCACTAGCCTAGATAGATACACATCTGCCTTCCAAGGATATTGGCAGGTGTTTTGTTAGTATGATGTAGGTAAAATCACAGATCAATTAAAAGTATATGCATAGTTCAATTAATTAATACCTTTGACAGTCTAAAAGGTCAATAACTTAAATGTTTACAAAAAACAGCTAACATCATTTCATTATAGAATCAATGAAATAGCAGCTATAAGATCAAGATAACAAGAGGCTTATAGAGCAATTTTAACTCCAGCTGAACAAGTCATGACATCCATTATTAATCGTCTTATCAAATGTCTGGTATCTAGTACACCTTTTATATATATCTGATTCAGAGGAAAATTTGAAAAGAATTAATTTCTCTATCAAACTCAAGATCTCTTGAATTAATTTAATATGATGTCCAATCATAATGATATAAAACATTTTTCATCAATTATTTACGTAATTTTTATGTATGGAGTAGATTACAAAGTCTTTGATTTAGTTCTTATACACGTGTCTGTCATCTTCACTTCTCTCAACACAACTTGTCATTTTGGTACAATTGCCAATGTTTCCTCCACAAGAAGTGTTGTGTAAAGTAAACCAAATTTCTTTTCGATGATGATGATAAACAATTAGTTCTAATTACAGAAATATCACTTCTAAACAGTTCATAGTAGAAGACAGTTGTAAAAGACTTTCATTGTTCTCCCTCATGCTTGCATTTGCTTTACAAAATTTTGAATACAAACCACAAGCTATAAAATTCTTCCATATACAAAAACCCTGTCCTTTGACAATTTAATATTTGACACTACTTTAATTTTTGCGATTATAATGTCAACATGTATCAGAATTTATGAACAAGCCTAGCCTTAAATGGTTAGGTTTATATGGTTTATAGCCCTATGAACAGCTAGTGTGCCATGTGTCGTGGTGTGTGAATATCTGTAGGTTTTGGAAGACTGCGGTATGTTACTGTTGTGTCTCTCTGTAATAGTAGAATTTTTGTCCTATTATATGACCCTGTCACATTATACTGACAATGGGCCTCCATTGGTTAAGAAACCTCTACCATATATCGCCTCATCAGCTCCTGAACAGTTGATATGAAAGAATTGTATCAAAAATAGAGAATCTCCAAACGAGAGAAAATCTTTTATTCCTACCCTGGATATTCTTCAGCAATCCAGTGTCCATGAGCTAGCAATCGGCGACAGCGTAGCTGGGACTCTACTTCTGATGGTAGACCTTCACTTGGGACTCGACTGAAGCTAAACCCACTGCAATTAATATACAACAGATGTTAAGTAAACATAACTGTATCTTACATGTAAACAAACATAACAACTGTATCTTGCATGTACCAGTTTCTATGAAAATATATTTATATCAAAGTAATCTCTGTCAAAATTATTTAATCAAACAATTATTTCAATTTGTTGATATAAAGCTGCAGTTTTATCAGAAACCAATTGTGTGATAAGTAAACAACAGGATATCAATGAAGATCTAAACACTCATCACAGTTATTTAATCAAACAATTATTTCAATTTGTTGATATAAAGCTGCAGTTTTATCAGAAACCAATTGTGTGATAAGTAAACAACAGGATATCAATGAAGATCTAAACACTCATCACAGTACAATTTATATACGGTACAACAGATTGTTTTTCGCAAGTGTCTAATTCTCTCTATTTTCACCATAGCATACCTAAGCGAAATATAAACGGCGAATATTAGGCGAGTAGATCTCATAATGGGTATATTACAAATACAGTACAATCTGACAAAAAATGAGACTTGCGTAAATGCTTTCATAACTTTTTAAACTAATCATGCCTGTTCATCCATGAACAATCTGAACATCAGTCATATTGAACAAAAGAAATATATAATAAAAATATTAATATATAAAACATATTATTTTATGTTAAACACTATAATTATTCCGTCGATATAGTGGTCAGTGTAAAACACGTCTCTGCTACGATAGGTCAACACTACTAAACAAGATCGACATACATGTAACATTTGATACAGAGTACACTGTTTTAATTTCAAGCCTTGTTCTTCAATAGCGAAAATATGAAGTGGCGAAAATTAAATATCCTATTTTGGAGTACAAATGGCGAAATTGGCGAGTGGCAAAAATAACCTGTTACATGGTGTATATGATATTTAAACACGTAATTACAATCAAATGTAATTAAACTCCATAAAAAATCTACATATACACACCAGTGAGCCTTTTCAAGTGGCTGGAAACATCGAAGCTCTGCATCTTCTGTGAGAGGTAAATCCTCATCTGTTCAAAGAAATTCATGTATTCTCAAAAAAGTTCAGCCACAAGGAAAACTCATGGGTATATTCAAATAAGTCAAGTTTCTGGTAACACTTCTTACCTTTGATATATCTGAGGATTATTCCAGCATTTCAGACCAATTTTATCTAAATCTAAATATTGTGGGTGATAATTTTGAATCTTTCTCTACAATCTCTTCGCTCTATACTCGCTTTATATTTGCTCTATACTATCAAAACTGCTAGCTGTCAAAACAATCTGAATTATTAGTTATATAATCAGTTACTGACCCCCCATAAAGGCATAGAGGGTCAGTAAGATTTATAGGGGGCGAGGGCGTAGCCCGAGCCTCCTATACTTCTTACTGACCCTCTATGCCTTTATAGGGGGTCAGTAACTGACTATATAATGAATTTATCGCATCGAGGACCATTTATTTGTTTCATTAGATCTTTTTTTCCTATTTGTTTTCTCAAGAATCTGAAATCAAAACTAAATCATGCTGGCGAAGTATACAAACACTGGCCGCTTTCAAAATAGTTTGCCTACAGTAGGCCTGCATATTTATTTATGAATTTCTTTCCAGAATCTGCAAATAACTGTATAAAGAACCTGAAGAACAATACCGAGTAATTCATATAGGCCTATCAGCAACCTAGTGTACAGTAGGCCTACCTCAATGCGACATCAGACTGGTTGTAGATATTGAAAGCATCACAAACAAAAGTGACACAAACATCCATACAACAATTAGCGCAGTCTTCATGATCATCTCTGCTTTTTCGCTGAGATAATCACTTAAAGTTATGCCGATAAATTAATTGTAGAGCGAGGGTTGATAGATCTATCCTAGCAACGATATTTTTTTTAACGAACCCCTCCATTTGTTTATGATCGCAGTCAAGAAAACGCTTGAATTCTTACGTTTGACTTTCGCCGCGTCATCAACTTTCAAACTGGCGTAGGGGAAGCAACTCATATTTTAAAAAATGCATTTCATTTAATTTGAAGTATATTCTATGAAAAGATTTTAAATTGATTTTACATAAAAGAAAAACAAATAAGTAAAATATATTTTTACGGTAATGAAATGGTATATTTAGTTGAAGAGACATGTTAAAATTTTGAAGCATTTGCGACAGCCGCCATATTGCAACATAATAAAATTTACTGACCCCCTATAAAGTGTTAGGGGGTCATCACGTGACGGCTCTACGCCAATCATTTGGGGACATTTCTGTCTGAGGTGCGATAAAATATTTTATTCAGTCTTTGTATATTACAGAGTTACCTAACCTGTAGAAAGATATCCATGATGGCGTCATTATTTTGTGAATGAACTCGCATCGTTTTCTATGAAAAGTATGATGTTACACTCGCAAACACATGACAGCATAATTAATAACTACATGCAAGTCAGGGCAGATAACTTTGTAATATGCAAACACAGAATAATGTGTAGTCACAAAACATTTATGTATTAATAATTATTTTCAATACATGAAATGATTACTCACACTTGCCAATGTCGTGTTTGCCATCTTTTGGAGCGGATGGTGGTTTGATATTGTTCAGTACTTTACACAGGTTCGCCCACAGACTACAAATAGAATAGAACACATTCTTTACAAATCAGCAGAGATGAAAACAAAATCTCGAGGCTTAAAGATCCCACTATGACATATATAGTTTACTGATACTGGTAGATGTCTATGATGAAGAAAGTATCGCCTATTCATTACCCGTTAACTTCAGTCTTACGAACAAAAGGGTCAATCTTAATAATTGGAAAATAACATGGTTTTGCAATATCAGACAATTGCCTATAACAAATATGAAACAATTTGAAACTACTATGTATTTTTGCTTTATTACCAAAATGTATATTTTTATTTTCTGGATGGTTTGATTTCCCATGGCTACTAGAATGTTGTAGTGTTATAATCCACAAATGTTCCATATCATGTCAGACTGATATCCACTAAAATTATATGCATATAACAATGATAATAACAACTTTTCTCTTTGTATTAAAAAGAATAGGGAACCAACTATCTGCAAAATACCAAGTACTCTATTTACTTACCTGGATGTTTTCAGGACTGGATTGTACAGGTGTTCTGGGTTGAGTTTAAACCAGTCCAGTAAAAGTTTAACAGCAGGTAAAGTAAAGAAATCTCGCAGCTTCTGCTCCTGCTTAGGTGTGTACTGCAACAGTACATCTAATACGAGGACTGAAATATGACAGAAATTAAGTTATTGTAAATAATGATATCTGAATATTTATGTAGCAAAAGTAACATCCCTAAATATTTAGGGGCGATTAATAATAGTCAAGTGGGGTGAGGCATTTTTTTCAGATTAAATTATCCTTCTTAGATCCTTCTATTTATCATTAAGACTACTGGCATGATAAAGGTTCAATAAACTCAAATATCAATGTTTCCTATTCCACACAGATGATATTCTACAGAACCAGTTATATTGTCATGAATTAATTCTTTCAAACATAATACCATTACTATAAACCTTATTTTCTAAGCAATTTATTAACTCAGTTGTCATTTGATTTTATTTCATCTTTATTCAAAACATTTCTGAGGCGATAATTTTTCAACAACATATGCAGACTTTAATAAAATGACGTAGAATATTCCAAAGTACTGCAAACCAACTAATTTTGTATTTGATTAGATTCCAATTCACTAAGACATAGATGGGTTTACAATGTAATATTTGCGAACATTCAAACATACTTGTGAACTTGAACATCAGCTGAAATGATGTTTCTTCATCTACTGTCAAGGTGTCATAAAGGTGTCCATTACTTAGGTCATCCGCATCAGAAGACAGCTGTCGGCGAGCATGCTGCATCGCGAAAATGTTGATCGCGATAATTTGCACCAAGATACCAGAAGGAAAGCTTTGTGATGTTACATGTGCAGGTAAAGCAGCTACAAGTTTTTCACTCAGCAGCTCAGCTCTCTGGAGTTCTGTGACAGAAAACAGTATTACATATAAGTTGAACTTTATAAATTTTATGTATTGTTAATACATGTACTTACAGGTATTGATATAAATTTTTGCTTCCGAGACATGCATATCGAAATGACAAAGAATTTTAACTACTGACAGACATTAATTTTAATATGTAAATTAACCAATTCATAAAGGTGTATGGAAACTGATACAAACTTACTTACACATGTGTAAAAAACCTGTTATAAAATACCCAAACATGTGTGTTAAAAAGATATAACTACACATACACAAAAAAAAGCATATGTATTTATGAAAATTTATATAAGAATACCCACATCATATGTGTATAACTTGTATCAACTTACCAACACACATAAAAATACCCACACTCACATGTGTATAATTGATATTGACTTACCGACACACATGTGTATGAAGGCCTGGAACTGTAAGAAGGCTGTAATCATTTCACTGACAGACAGCTTCCCCTTTAATTCACACCTGTTAGGTAAACACACAGAAATGAGTTACAAAGTTATGTTACAAGTAATATACTACAGCAGACACAGATTTCTCAAGTTGAAATGATTTTATCCTGAAACTAATTGCAAATTATCAAAACCAAAGTACTGGACTCTACCTATCTGCCAAAAGGAGAGAAGGACTAGGCCAGGGCTGCCCCTTTATTTCTGCACCAGGTATATAACTGTAAGTATTTTAATGCCTACAGCTAATGAATTTCATTGTTTCTCATCTGAATAAAGGGAAGCTTTAAAAAGAAAAATTCAAAACACTAGATTATGTTACATATTTAACATCTCCAACTGTTAATAATATTGTACTGACTGAACATTGATGAGGAGTCTAGCTCCATTTTTATCTACCACATCATAGTACAAACAACTGGATCAGAATAGTCTGATTATGTCACCATAATAAATAGAGAATATTCCTTGTTTTTTTATGAATACCAGTTATATTTCATCGAGTAAGGTGGAAACTTTGATAATTTTCAGGAGTGCGAAGCAGAGATGAAAAACATCAAGGTTTCCACCTACAGAGATGAAATATTACCAGTATTTATCTAGAAACAAGAAATATTCTATTTATTACATTTTTTCTCGCTTTCCATTTATAGAAAACCATCACTACTAGTTCCGCCAAATGTTATTCAACCATTGTCATTTACAAAGTTATTTCCCCTTGCAAACATAACATCATATCTCTATGTAAATATATGACATCAACATCATTTTCGCTCACAAACTAATGACGTAACAATACACATGATATTTTCACTGTCAATGCTGCATTTCGATTGGTCAAAAGCGACTGGAAATATCAAAATTTTGACAAGCATTTCAAGGCCTGTACCAGACAAGTCATTTATTCACAATTCTAAGAATTGGAAAGGAAATCAATATCAATAACAGATACAGAAAAACTTACGGGTCCTTGGCAAGTTTGTTGTAAAGTTTCTCCAGATTGGTAGCGGCCACAGGAAAGGGGTGCCTGACAGCCAGACTGCGGATGTAGTAAAACACTGTTGAAAGTTTGTTTCCATACGCTGCCTCCACTATGGCCAGCTGGTTGTAGGGCTGGCCTAAAGAGAAAATATTTTGTATAGTGAATTGTAAATACAGTATAACCCCTCTAACTTCAACCCACATTCCCCGAATACCCCCCATTCGTCGAACTGATTGCATCGTAAAACCATGTTCCTATATATTCCATGTAACTAAATCCCAGATAGTTTGAACAGCTATTTGTTGAATACCCATTATTCCTCGAACAGAAAATGTACAATTGTTGTGGAGAAAATGTAGTTTTTATTATAAAATAAAATTACAAGACTTCTAAAGATCATCTTTTACACACAGTGCCTGTCTCCTTCATTTAGACACTTAAACACGAGGATTTCCTTAGAAAGTCATGTGTTTATTTTTTTTCAAATACAGAGTTTTCAAATAAGAGTATCAACACTTTTTAAAACGGGGAAGAACTCATATTTGTTTTAAGCAAGTAATGATACTATGTATATCAGTCTTGAGTACCGGTGTATTCAATCCTAGTTAAAACTAATCAATGTCAAGTAAGAGACACAAGACACTTTTACCATTGTTTCATCATAGCTTTGTCTCATATTAATTATCAATCAGTATCTGATGCATTAGTATACATATAAGATAAAAATAAAAAAATCTAGTTGAGTTTACATCTTACCATTAAAAGGCAACAAGTTAGCAGCATGCCAATAGTAGGTCTGAGCCTGCTCTATCTGCTGTCGGTAACGAGCTGAAACACAGGACAGTAACTCATTACAAGTACAAATCCGATTTTATGGACATTGATGCATATCTTTCAATGTTGATGTATGAATATCAGTAACTACTGATCATTTTTAAAAATCATGCGAAATCTTAAATGAATGAGGATTTCGAAAAATAGTTATTTTTATGCATAAAACCCTAATAATGTTTACAATTATATCTTGATGAGTATAGGCTGATCTGAAATATTTATAAGAGAATATCAATGTTTGGCCATGTCCTAGTCATGTATACAGACCTATGTCCCCCAAGTGAACCAGGCAGTGCTGACAGATATACAGACAGGAACTTTTCTTTGGGGGCGTTATCTTCACTTTCAGCGGTATTTTCTCTGTGAAATAACAACAGGAAAATTAAAAACATTTAGTCATCAATAATACCAGATTTACTTTTCAGTTGTTACTTCTTTTTCTATTGGCTGACATAGGTATATACATTCCACTTTCATCACATCATATGGTTTGCTATTTTCACCTTTCTAGTGTGCAGCCAATGACAATACCAAGCAAATATCCCTAAAAAGCCTTGACAATACAACCCTTGTCTACTGGTATATTTTGCCTTCTATCACATTGATCTATTTCCAATCATCATCATTTCTTATCCATGCTGCCCTTGTTTGTCACGTTAATATAGTCAAGTTTTTTAGAAAAACCATTAATTACCATTGTCATTAATTGGTTATCATATGTACATGTAGCATAATTATCATACTTATATACAATCTAATTAAAGATGTTTGTTAATTTCTTGATAGCAAAATCAATAATAAAGTATAGTGGATAAACTATTCCTACCTTTCAATATACCAAAGCAGGAGGATTTCCTCCTGAAAGGGAGATCCAGCTTGAAGGTTGTGCATACCAGCTGCAGCAACTGATAAAAGACAGAAAATATACAATGGCATCTCATACATATAAAACAAACCTATCAATACCATATCTTATATTCCTCTCTTAAGATATAAATTTTAGAGTTCAGTAGATATTAATGATAAAGAGAAATAATTCTGATGTTGAATTGTACAGTATCAATATAAATGTATACAAAATTTCAATACTGATCCGAGACAAAATTTCTTTTCTGCGAGACCAATATCCCTTTCATACATGACACAGAAATGCTCCTCCACAATGAAATTGATAATCTTCCAAATAGAAAGGACAACATCCCTATCAAAATATTTGCAATACAGTAAATAGCCGACCTGAAGGTAAAAGCCACTCGCTGTCTCCAGGAACAAGTGAAGTGTGGCTTGGGTCTCGCCTCTCTTTGGATTCTAAAATGAAAATATCAATAGGATTACACTCAGAGATATAATGTTAGGACAAAATATAATAATTTGATCACATGGATTTAAACTGTTGATGCATTAACTTACACGACTTTTACATATCTATCTTGGCTAAAACTTTGTTTATGAGTATCGTTTATGCTGCCAGTGGTGGAGCATCTTTAAAGACAAGCAATATACATATATAGGACTATAGCTTTTCCAAAATCTTGTCTAACTATCATACATACTGAATTTGATTCATCACAATACTGATTTACTACTTAAGCTTACCTGTTTGTCTTTAGTTTGGGACTGTAGACTATTGATGTGATTTTTAAATGCATGATTCCATCTGCAACAGAGGAAAAAGAAATTAAAGTCTATCAGACTTGCCTGTAGACTACACAAAGACAATTCTTTGGTATGTGACACTAACATACAACAGTTAACACATCACTGACATACCATCTTGATCATTGAAATTGTAATGGAAAAAATCCCTTCCAACTGAAATCAATTCAAGAATATTAAACAGAGTTTATAATTTTTTCAGACTGGTCATGCTACAATACCAAGTATGTATACAATAATTTATCAAAAACTGTATCTCCATGAAGAAATACCTTACTACCATATTTATGATATGACAGACAGAATAGGCCTGTTACAGATTTACCTAAGCAGGATTTTTAAGGCACGTCAGGGGTTTCATTATCTTTCAGGAGAGGCGGTACAAATTGCAATTTCAGGGGGTACTTTTCTATACCATCTGCATGCTATCTAATGTAATTTAGCCCAAATCAGACGGTACCACAGCCAGGTTCAACTGGCTAAAAGTACCAGGTACCGTCTGATATTGAAACCCCTGGCACATCAAAAAAAATTTTGATGAGTCCCAGTACACAGAGAGGGTTCTCCAATTTCTAATGAGTCTCACAGGAAAATCATGAGTCTTTGAACTGTCTAGGTGAGTCCCATCATTCACTCCCTGTTATAAGATTAACTATATTCTTTTCCACAATATCTGGCACACATGTACTTACAGGTCTTGCTCTACTTTCTTATCAAGAGCATATTCCAAGTCCATCAACAGCAGTTTCTTGTACAGATCTTCTAGTCTTTGTCTGGCCACCCATGTTTCTGATATACCTTTGTTTGAATCTATCAAACATAATACAAAGTTAAAAACAGTATATTTATGCAATATTGTACAGTTTTATGTGTTGAATTTTTGTCCTATAAACTATAATAAAATAATTCAGGTCACTGTTGATAGAGCCTATTTTACTTAAACTCCTATAACTCGAAGACCCCATTTTTTATCTACAATTGAAATTTTACTGACAGATTTCTACAGTATCAATTTAAAATATAAAATACATTAATTTTAAATACTTAGTTACATAAGAGTACAATAAACCTAAACATTCAGTTAACTCTGAGACTTTCAATGTTCCATCAACTTCAAGATGAGTGTGACAGATATAGTATAATTCTTGTCATATTTTTTAACCAATTAATGCAAGAAAAAGTAATTAATAAAGTCAGCCATATTTAGGTCTTTTTGTACTCATGTTACATTATAATCTGTTACAGTAAATGTGTATTATTTATATGCCTTTTATCCTTTGAGACCCATTATCATGTTGTGATTCACATGTAAAAAGAATTGCAAGTTCATGTAATATGGGATACAATGCTGATATTAGAGGCATCACATGTTATAAAACATTATCAAATCTATGGGATGGGGGCGTTTATACAACTTCAACTCTTTTCCAAAAAAGGGTAGGGGCTCTTATAGGGGGAGGGGTGCTAATATTACGGCGAATATGGTACATTATCGAATTAAAGGATATATTCTATCAATGACTTGTATAAAAAGAAATAATTATAACTTGATCATCCCTGCTATATTGACCATAACTATTTTTAAGTTATTTTATATACTGACTCACTCACTAAATTTATAGCTAGTTGCTTCCAAATATTTCACCTTACCTGATACACTTGCTTTGAGAGCTTCTGCTTGTCTGAAATATGCAAAAAAAAACCATCATCAAATAGTACTGTATAACATGAAATAATTACGCCATTTGCCCACCCCCTCGAGCTCGAGCTCCCTCCCTTTAGATTTCATGGGTAGAAACTTAAGTTTTGTGGATGTCATATCATAAAAAAAAAAAAAATATGACTTTAATGGTTTGAAGACCGTAATTAAAGCTGGAAATGAATGCAGTATGATAATGATATTGACAAAAAAAGAAGAATTATATTTGAAAATAGCCTTAATGAGTTATTGCTTTTAACTTAGTATCAAATGAAAAGACAGCTTTTGTAGTTCTCTCTCTGCCTAAATACTGTGGCGGGATTGGACTGGTTCGATCATCAATGACCAGGTAGCTAAATCAGTAGAGTCTGGCTAATGTTGAAAGAAACTTGGTTTGAATCTTGGTCTAGATCTGGATGTTACATTTTCTCCTTTCCTGTTACAAATTTATCACTATAGTATAAAAGGTCTTTATGTCTTCGTTATCATTAACACGAAAGTAAAGAGAAGTGTAGTGGGATTGGAATGGGTCAACCACTGGTAACCAGCTAGCTCAATCGGTAGAATGTCCAGCTACTGCGGCTAGTGATCATAGCTACCAAGTTCGAATCCTGGTATGGCTGCTACAATTTCTCCTCTCCTGATTTAATACAACACCAACACTTGCCGACCAATCGGTAATTACTGACGAAGCGAAAAGGAAATGTCATCAGACGTGTTATATCCTTCTCTGTTACAACAGTAGCTAGCTAAGTACTGAAACGGTAAAGCCCTGGCACAGCTAGCTAGTGTTTGAACTTTGGAGGTACTGTGTTCAGACAATGACTGGCCGTCGGCTGTGTATTTTAAATTCTTCCATCACTTACATTTAAAGAGGGGAATTTCCGGATGTCTTTCCGGTTATTAATTCAGCAATGGAAGAGAAAGCTTTTCAATTAGTCTAATTTAGAGTTACAATGTATAATTATATAAAAACCTAAAGTTAATATATATATAGTTGTAAACTTTATAATGTTATACATACACCTTGTGTATACAATCCATAATTACATCCATATAGGATCACATGTAACTTAGTTATTCTTCAACAACATTGAAGTTTAATGAAGATCTATATAACAGGACATGAATTCATGATAACGAAACATGTGCCATGTGGTAATATGTCAACAATGACAAGGAAAAGCTTAAGTAATGTAATATGAAAACTTGCACAGAGAAACACAAAAATGATTAGGTGACAAATAACCCGTAAATTATTATTGCCAGAACAATTTTCTTTGAGTTGAATAGGGACTGCACTTTACCCGTAGAGCAAAGTCATTGATATGATGAAGGGGGCAATCCATACTCATAATTTTATTGCCCTTGTAATCAATATGTGTCCCCTAAAATAGTTTGAACGCGACTGGTATGTATAATTGGGTTCCTACATAATCTGAAAATACCTTAATACTTGCGCTGCTGAACTCATAGTTTGCAGAAAAACTCGAAGTTTTGCAAGTCCCACGAAACATTGCTAGGTGGCCGCCATTTTGGATTACAACAACCGAAACAACGGAAGTGAGTATTTATTAACTAATTTTCGACCGGAGAGGAATTAAATGCCGGAATCAAATTTTGTAAACAAATACTAGAAACATAGAACAATAATCATTATTTTAGTGAAGGCATTTTTTTATGATGATAATGATGATAATATGCTGCTGCTGCTACTGCTGCTGCTGATGATGATGATGGCGATGATGATGATGGCGATGATTACTGTAGACTAGACTGTCATCATTATCAGTAAAATATTTACTAAATAAGCTTACTAGTACCGTATGTCATCATTATCAGTCATAATTACTATGATGATAATTAGTCATAATACCTTTTTTCATAAAATTATTTTCAGTAGGTTATGCAATATACTTTGTTTTACATATATATGTATATACATAAAAAGAAAACACAACTATAAAACAGTTTTTTCCGCCCTAGCGCTTTCTCCGCTCATGCCGGTCTCCATCGCACCAGAGATTTAAATATCATTTTTTTTACTTATATATATATATCTATTATGATAATATATATATATCAATACTATTGGTTAACAAAAACAAGAAGTTCGTGCCAGGTCCCTGTGAATTGAAAGGAATTACTTAAGTTAATGAATGTCCACGAAACTGGACCCTGTATTGATATATATATATACATATATATCAATACAGGGTCCAGTTTCGTGGACATTCATTAACTTTTAAGTAATTCCTTAACTTAAATTTTCCCATAGAAAAAGCATTATAAAAGTTAAAAAAAAAAACTTCAGTTAAGCTAGGAGCCTTCCTTATGATCTGTAATTCTTTCCTATGCAGAATTTGAAGTTAAGGGATTCCTTAAATTTAAGGAATGTTCATGAAACTGGGCCCTGTTGCCTGTTGGTTAGAAATTCGTGACAGGTCCCCATGTTACAATTTACAGTGTGATCACACATTGTCCGGTGATAAATCAAAATACAACATAACGTTCGTAAGTGAAATGAACAAGAGGCCCAGAGGGCCTGTATCGCTCACCTGGTTTTTTTTAGTAATTATCACAAGACTCTGACAATTAGAAAAATAAGCAAAACTGACTCCCAAAGTTTAATTTGAATCACAACCATACATTGATGCTATTGATACCATACAAATATGCTATCCAATACATAGGTTCAGAGACAAAGTAATTTATATGAAAATAGTAGCCTAATTGACCTTTTTGACCCCGCATCTATTGCCGTCTAAGGCCCCAGGGGTCAGCCGTATCATTTGTACAATTTCAAATCCAAACCCTATATGGATGCTACCATTGCATTATGAGTGCTCTTCCATGCTTAGTTGCAGAGAAGAAGTAGTTTATATGGAAATAGCTAAATTGACCCCTTTTGACCCCACCCTTCAGGCCCCCGGGGGGTTAGCCCTATCATTTGCAAAATTTTGAATCCAAACCCTATAAGGATGTAACTATTGTATTATGAGCGTAATCCCATGTTAAGTTGCAGAGAAAAAGTCATTTATATGGAAATTGACCACTTTTGACCCCGCCCCTCAGGCCCCCGGGGTTCAGCCCTATCATTTGCACAATTTGGAATCCCCACCCTATAAGGATGCTTCCAATGTATTATGGGTGCTATCCCATGCTTGGTTTCAGAGAAGAAGTCGTTTACATGGAAATAGCCAAATTGGCCCCTTTTGACCCCGCCCCTCAGGCCCCCTAGGGGTCAGCCCCATCATTTGTACAATTTTGAATCCCCACCCTATAACGATACTATCATTTCATTATGAGTGCTATCTCATGCTTAGTTTCAGAGAAGAAGTCGTTTATATGGAAATAGCCAAATTGACCCCATTTGACCCAGCCCCTCAGGGGTCGGCCCCTTCATTTGTACAATTTTGAATCCCCACCCTATAAGGATGCTACCATTGCATTATGGGTGCTATCCCATGCTAGGTTTCAGAGAAGAAGTCGTTTATATGGAAATAGCCAAATTGAACCCTTTTGGCCCCGCCCCTCAGGCCCCTGGGGGTCAGCCCCATCATTTGTACAATTTTCAGTTAGTAGCCCATAAGGATGCTACCAGTAAAATTTTGTTGAAATCCGACCAGCGGTTATCATCGGCGTAGCTAGGTCTGGATAGGCCTGCATGCCTGGGGGTGTCCAGGGGCGAAGCCCCGGTAGGGGGTATGGGGGGCGAAGCCCCCCAGAAGCTGACGGGAAATTGTTACAATGTAGTAACCATTTTACTTCTTTGGTAACTTTTAACGTATATACCAATAGTTAAATGGAGGTCACGATATTTAGGTGATAACCATGCAAAACTATATACATTATATACATACTAGACTCCCGTGACAAGTGCTCGAACAAAAAACACGGATTTTGGCTGTAAATATTAAATTAGTAAGTAATGGGAGAACTTTGTGTTATTTTAACTGATGAAAAACTTATGGAGAATATTTTAAACATATAAAACATATTTTAAATTTTTAAGTTTACATGTTGGTTTGTTTATGACAGCGAGTCAAAGACCACTGTCAAAATGGTGGAAATTGCGTAAGAAGGGACCAGTCCTCCACCACCTCAATAAGAAAAAGTAAATTTTGTATTAATGACCTATTTTTCAACTTATTCTGTTCTATTTCTAACAATTACAACAACAAAAAAATTCTTTTCTAAATCAAAAATCTGTTCATATTCGTGACACCGGAAATCACGGATTAACACGCGTTTTAACGTGGCGGAAAGCGAACCAAAATTGATCAATTCACTTTTTCGTTACTAAGGCCAAGAACATGTTGCAATTGCTTTAAGTTGTTTTGCTATCATTTTTAAGATAATTATATGTTTTTATAATATTTCTAACTTTTCATGCGATGTTGTTTATTTTGGTATTCGTAAGTGTTTCCCGATTCAAAATCCACAATTGCTTGAGGGATTTTGGTGAAGAAGTCTTCTTCTTTAGTTTAAGTCTAATATTGTCTACGACAAAATTCAAACATATTTAACAACTTGGTAACCGGAAATATATAGACTATTCTAATAAATTTCCAGATTGGTCAATCTTCTAGTCTTTCAAATGTGCACAAAGTTATGTTAGGCATACAGTTGAGCATATCATATGTATTTATACATAATTTATATTCTGCAGCGTTACGCGTATTCAAATGTTGTGTTTTTTCTGACTGTTCAAAAATGTAAGTCAGATTATTTTTTGCATGCTTGAGCATGCAAGCATGCACGGGCGCTACGCCACTGGTTATGGAGAAGAAGTCGATTGTTGACGGACGACGGACGCCGGACGCTGCGGTATCCCATAAGCTCACCTCGGTCCTTCGGACCAGGTGTGCTAATAAATGAAAACCCCATCATTACATTGAGCTTAAACTTCAAATTGCTCCTCTGGGGGGTTACTAGCTGGTGCCCAATCAGAGACATATACCTGTACAATGTATATATCCCATAAATCACAACTCTTTGGGTTTTTTTATATTCACTAGCAATTTATACTGAAAACTTAAACAAAGTAAGTTTAATGTAGTTTTCGATATGGTATTGGGTCGAATGCCTTTTGCAAGCTCCAAGAAATTAGATCGACAGGCATTGTCCATTAACCTGGTAATATCTATTAACTGAAGGGCAGTGGACTGTTTTTGTTTAGCTCTGAAACCATATACTGGTGTTGGTAAAATAATTAGTTACTTTCCATGTGTTCAATGATATTATCTCGAATGATGAATTCCATAATGTTTTTTAATTGTACCCCGGTGAGGCTCAGTATTATTCTAGTATAAAGTTGCGGTGATACATCCGGTATCTTTCAGTCGTGTACGTTTTTTTTAATATTTTTTATTATTGATTACAAATAGTTTCGATTTTGTTGCTGTTAGTTCCTTTTAAGAAGACCCACTACCCTTCCTGAGCAAAATATAAAGGTTTCTTAAAAACATTAATAACATCCGAAAATATATTCCGATGACCTAAGATGAGGTTTCCACACCAGACGTATGCAATGTTTCCTGCGTAATATATGATAACAATGGGGAGTCATTTCGCTGTTTTGTCGTCTGACGCAATGATAGTCACGGTATAGCTAGCCTACCTTTCCAAAACGCCTTTTGATTTTTAAAATGTGAATTAAATCAAGTTTGATATGTAGGCTATAAGGATTTTCCGGGGTTTGCTTTTTTGCAGTTTTTGGTCACTAATTGTTTCGTGATGATTAGATTACCAATATTATCTTGTGGTATCCGAATTGAGGTATATTGGAGATGTTCTATTTAAAATCGTAAAGACACTGGAAATATTAAGATGTTTAGTTCTTTACGTTAGCTATATCTTGGTATGTTACTTTTGTGGCCGATCTCTATGATTTTTAGCGTTATTCCTTCTTTCATTGACGTTTTTAATTATACGTATTGCCAGAATTGTTTGAGTTATTTTTACATCCCAATTCTATCTTCCTCACACAGTCCTTATTTGCCTGTTATTTTATTTTGGCGTTATCCCAATCCTTTTTTGTATATATCAGTATAGTTAAAATCAAAGCCATGCAATTAGATGGAATGATATTAAATTAATATCCTATTGAAATATTAGATGGTACTGGGTATACTTTGGTTTGCTAATGCTTCTCCAGGCTTTAGGAGTTATCTTTCTTCGTACATATTACATGCAGCCATTATAAAATGAATAAATACTAAAACACTTCTCACTGACTAAAACACTGAGGCCATCAGGTGGAAGGAAATAGCATCGTATGGGAGTAACGATTTCCTAAAGAAATTGTTGGTCGAGATCCATCCACCAGATTCAAACTTCAAGAAAACTCGGGACATTAATGTTTCATTAATGGAAGTCTTCTGTCCACATTATGTTCATCATATTGATAACCATGGTGACATGCGATTGTTTTCTACTTTCGGAAGACTCCGTCTCTTATCGAACCAAGTGACATTGAATGAAGGTCAAGGTTATTCAACTGAACAAACTCCGTCAGAGCTTCTTGGTATTAACGAAGCTGACATAAAAAAAGTTATAAGTTGTAACTGCCTGACCAGATAAATTTTAAGTATCATATTTACTTTATAATAATCCTTCTGGATACAATGTTGATAAACACCATCATGTAGGTCATCTATCTTGATTTAAAAGAGTTTTGAAAACATAATGCGACATAAACGCCGAAATCATTCATATTTCAGGTCACATAGAATTAGCACTCAAACGAGTGTCAAACAAAGAAGTTTTAAACAAAAATCAAAATGCCAGTGGCGTAGCGCCCGTGCATGCTTGCATGCTCAAGCATGCAAAAAATAATCTGACTTACATTTTTGAACAGTCAGAAAAAACACAACATTTGAATACGCGTAACGCTGCAGAATATAAATTATGTATAAATACATATGATATGCTCAACTGTATGCCTAACATAACTTTGTGCACATTTGAAAGACTAGAAGATTGGCCAATCTGGAAATTTATTAGAATAGTCTATATATTTCCGGTTACCAAGTTGTTAAATATGTTTGAATTTTGTCGTAGACAATATTAGACTTAAACTAAAGAAGAAGACTTCTTCACCAAAATCCCTCAAGCAATTATGGATTTTGAATCGGGAAACACTTACGAATACCAAAATAAACAACATCGCATGAAAAGTTAGAAATATTATAAAAACATATAATTATCTTAAAAATGATAGCAAAACAACTTAAAGCAATTGCAACATGTTCTTGGCCTTAGTAACGAAAAAGTGAATTGATCAATTTTGGTTCGCTTTCCGCCACGTTAAAACGCGTGTTAATCCGTGATTTCCGGTGTCACGAATATGAACAGATTTTTGATTTAGAAAAGAATTTTTGTTGTTGTAATTGTTAGAAATAGAACAGAATAAGTTGAAAAATAGGTCATTAATACAAAATTTACTTTTTCTTATTGAGGTGGTGGAGGACTGGTCCCTTCTTACGCAATTTCCACCATTTTGACAGTGGTCTTTGACTCGCTGTCATAAACAAACCAACATGTAAACTTAAAAATTTAAAATATGTTTTATATGTTTAAAATATTCTCCATAAGTTTTTCATCAGTTAAAATAACACAAAGTTCTCCCATTACTTACTAATTTAATATTTACAGCCAAAATCCGTGTTTTTTGTTCGAGCACTTGTCACGGGAGTCTAGTATGTATATAATGTATATAGTTTTGCATGGTTATCACCTAAATATCGTGACCTCCATTTAACTATTGGTATATACGTTAAAAGTTACCAAAGAAGTAAAATGGTTACTACATTGTAACAATTTCCCGTCAGCTTCTGGGGGGCTTCGCCCCCCATACCCCCTACCGGGGCTTCGCCCCTGGACACCCCCAGGCATGCAGGCCTATCCAGACCTAGCTACGCCGATGAATGCGATCAGTATAATACAAAATCTGCAATTTTCAGTCATATTGGATTTCTCTGAAACTTATGAACTACAATTGACTGCAGGTTTTATTAATCACTACCAGGTTCACATTCAAAATAAACAGGCCCTTCACCGGGCTATACTTTGAGATTTGACCTTCTCGTGTCACTTGCTATAAATGTTGAACACTTGTGAGATTTGATCCCAAGAACCTGTTTCTGTCATTGAAATCCATTAATGAACAATCCAACATTCAAAATAAAACCATTTCAGAAACTAAACCTCCATTAAGTCTGCCATAAATTAAAGATAGTGTCACCATACTGGTATATTTCTGCTGAAAGGTAAAGCAGCATCTTTTGACATTCACTAGATTAAGATTAGATGAAACCTTTGCAAATCAATCAGTATGAGATATATACTAGCGCATTTAAAAATACATAAATTTTCCAAAGTTTCCTTTTAATGGCTTCAGTGTCCAAGTGATTAAGTTACACCATTCTACCATGAAACGCGTTTCCCAGGCACAGGGTGCAGGTCGATGGTTTTTCTCCGTGTACTCCAGCTATCCCCACCTTAACCTGGCATTTCAAAAGTACCTTTATTTGTATCATTTTAGGGTCCGCAGTGGTTGATTAGTGGAGTTCTTATATCCTCTTCCACCTGTCCTCTGCCTCTCAGTAGCGAGTTTGAATTCCACATAATGAGGATGCCAGATACTAAGTGACTGTGTTTTTTCTCTAAGCACTCCAGCTTTAAACTTTCTTTCACATTAAAGCTTGTAAACCTGGCAATTCCTTAAATGAGCCAGAAGTCTGTTAATAATGAAAAAAAAAAAGTGAAACCAAAAATTATTTAAGTGTGATCTTGACCAAAGGTTTTCTTAAACAACTCAAAAAAACACTTAAACAACTCCAAAAAACACTTAACACAAATAATCTTTTCTATACTTTTTTTATTGTTTCATTGTGAAGGCATATACCATATATGCAGCTTAGAAGCTGCAGTTACTATCAGGACTGAACATGTCCTTAGTTCATCACCACATGGGCCACATTCACAGACACCTTTTGTAGTTTGCAGGAATTAAAACATGTGGTGGCTTTTATGTCCCATCACAAGACTGCCATCCTAATTCTATAACAGTCAATTAAAAAAAACAGCAGCGATAAAGTCAAAAACATTTAAGAATCTATTCAATATTGAAAATATTAAAAATGGGAAACCCAAATACATAAAATATTTCACATGACAATGATACAAATTATCCTTTTTTAACGTACATGTGTATATTTCCAAATAATTTTGTAATATATTTTGTATATACTACAAATTGATTACAAGTTTAAATGCAGATTAGAACATTAAATGCCAAGAACATCAGCACTCAAATATAACTTGTGACAAAATCTTTTGCAAAAATTTTCTTGCAAAAATCAATTAAAAAATAACAGTCATACTGAGAAAACAACTCAATTTACTGCCCTCTAGAAAAAACTTTTGATCACTCAATAAGTAGCTCTTCTACTAGTCTAGCTTCTTGAAGCTCTTGAGCTGTGATCAGAAGATATTGGAAGATTTCTCTTCTGCGACAGAAGAGTGCAAATTGCGTTGGACTCTGGAAGAATCATCCCTATTCAATGTTTCAAAGTTTATTTTTCAAAATATCATTCTTTATCAATTAATCTGAATTTCAATTTGTATAATATCATTCATTAAAATTTATGCTTTAATTCATAAGTTACATGGCGCTCTCAGTTCATAGCAGAAATAAAAGGAGAAATGGCTACCTAAAACAAAAACAAAATCAAGAACCGGCGACAATGACAAAGATAACAAACCCCCCACAATAATGAAGTATACCAATCAAGTGAAGTGACTCAGCCATTCACAAAGCTGGTTCACAGTAAGAGCATATTAATAAGATAGGTCTCTCCTTGTGTTACGACCATGTCTACCTATTTACACTACACTATATACATCACATCCAGCAACACGAGCAGGAAAACAGCACTTTTATCTGTACAAACAAAATACACTAAAGATACATCACAGAAATAATTCTAGCACTTTTTATCCGATAGTTTCACACTCGTACAACATGGCGTGGTACTGTTACGGACCACCACTTAACCACTATGCCCTATATAATAGTTTAACCACATCAACAGCTAGGGCATTACTTACTCATACCAGCAACTTGATCAACAAGATTTACTAGTACTTTAGCAAGACTGATTTTCAGTTATATATATCACGTTTCCAGCTTCAACTACATAAGTAAACCATGAACAGTACAGAAAGGTTAATTTTATCTTTAACACCTACAAAATAACTGTCAACATTACTTTTCTTATAAACATACCATGTTCTACTATAGTGACCTAATGAACTAAACAGTTTTCAGACGACAACTACTTCCAATACAAATATACATTCACAGTTTTTCAGCATGATTTTGAAGTGTATTTGATTCAATAGATAAATACTCTAAATTTCTAGAGAAATCAAACTTAATTATGTTAAAAGTATCGACAATTTAGACTTGTAATGTATATCTGCATAGGGAAAATCATTTTTCCTGGAACACAAACACTTTGTTATGTAAATACGAAAATAACACTTAAGATCTTCATAGTTCAATAAAATACTGCTTCAAAATATAAATCAACAATGATCATAAACAAATCAAATGATGTATACATAAACACTTTTTTTTTGCAATAAATATTGTTTCTTTCTTTCATATATCAACTATTATAGATAAAGTTAGCACTTTTGTTGTCTGTAATCATGCTTTAATAATTTCACATACAGAATGACCAGTAAGAACCAATGTGAAAAACTGAAAGCTGATAAATAATTGATCATTACTCAGGCAGCTAATTAGCCTTAATCAGAGACATGAGCCTATCATGGATTTTCAATTTCAGCACGATATGTTTATAAAGTTTTCCTTTTAGTGTCTAACATTTAGCTGCCTTTATATTCAGAACATAAAACTTTTTGAACACATCTAGTATCCGGATGAGAAAAAATCTTTTAAACTCTTATGTTATGTTTATGATCAAAATGGCTGCAAATTTTGTCCATGAAGATATAATGTCTGTAAACAATTTGCTCCTAAAGTAATTTATACTCTGTACTTTATCAATAAATCTTCTAATGAAATGTTGCAGTGTTTCCTTGACTAATTATATTTTCATTAACATTCTCTGCACAAGTTGAAACATATAATAAAATGTCATTATGACAATATGAAATCTGTGCCCACCCTTGTGCAGTGCACTTGTAAACACAAGAAACGTGACTTTTTGAAAAAGTATAACACTCGTTTCATATATCTCAGCCTAAATAAATGACTTTTAATAGAACAAAACTAGCAATCCTTTAGTGTTTGTGCGAAAAAATAGTTAAAACATTTTCTTAATACAGATGGAATCCATAATATTCTGGTATGGTATTCTAGAGAAATTCTTTTAAAATTTTAACTATTAACATGATTGATTCTTCAATTATGTGGATTGAGTATAGTTGTGAAATGCTGCCAGGGTCACTATGAAAGACATATTGCCATTTTATAAAGACTCTACAAGAAGAATTCAAATCAAATATACAGGGGAATACAGAAACTATTTTAATTTAAATCTTGAATTAGATTGTTGTTTTGCCAAATGTCTTCTTAAGTTAAAAAACTAACATTAAGTTATAATTTGATTTTCACTTTAGTGAGAAAACTACAAGCAAATTATGACAGACTGTAGTTGATTGTATAAATAAAATATTGTAACAACGTTGTAGGTAACCTTTACACTGACTCATCCATGTTACCATGTGAAAATATGTTAATTTTACAGCGAATTAAATATGAAAAATATTTCATATAAAAACAATTTATATAATAAAGTATTAAAATTCCTCATGAAAATATTAAAATCAGAGACCCAATCTAGACTTATTTTTCACAAATCCTTTCAACTGTATTGCCAAAACCAATGGGACCCACATTGTCAATGACCCATTTATAAGTTCTATGGATCTTTTCAACATTTAACAAGTACAGGATTTGGGATGCCAACAGATAATATCACTGTTAAAATTTTAAGTTTCTACTTTCATGATTGCCATTTACTTCGACACTAGACCTCGCCACATAATCAACATGAAGCGGAGAAATATCTGTTTTATAACACTTATCAGATAATTGTGATACTGTCACTCAGCGTCCTGGGAGATAAACACTGAAAACAACACATGCATGGCACATTCTGTTGGATTCTTCACATGATTTACACACACTAAACACCCTATCTGTCAAACATATATCAACATCTTCCTTAATAACTCTTAAAACAATTTGGGAGAAATTATTAAAAATAAAACAAATGGGGAAAAATAGCATTTCCATGTATGATTTATAAACATCAGTATCAACATCTCATGACGGCCACAGTGATGTGCTACTAAAATAACACAAACATAAAATGGATTTTTTTTTCATAATATATATATATGTATATACACAACATATGATGTTTTAACTGATGCAGAGCCTTATACTAACTGATAAGTGTACACATGGAACACACAAGACCCCGTTAGACTCCAGGCCAGTTTCCATGGCAGAGCCTATATCAATTAATTGGTGTTACGACACAGTCGTCTGTCCACCCCTCCCTCATTCCATCCAGGGGTCACGTTCCTATGCTTGGGCTTTCCAGCATTTCCATCAGGAAAGTGTCTATCGGCGTATCACCAATTAATTTGAAGAAGAACAAGTGTTCTAGGCACTTAAGTCCGATACTTCTCAGTGCAGGCAGTCTAAGCAGCAGCTTAGCAAACCTTCCAGGTTCATCAGGATAACGTGTTTTTGAATATTCTTCCAATGATGCATACACTTTTTCTCTCAGGGCCTCGACTTCCTGAATAGCAGACAAACCTTTAGCATCTGAAAGGAAAAATACACAAATATAAATCATCAAAATTTCATCTTGTAAGTACTGTAATTAATGGTTTTGTTTCTATTTCACTTTATTCATAATATACACATTTAACATAAATTAACTTACTTTCATGGTGTCTTAATTTTGCATCTAACAAGTTTCACTACGAATCAGTTTTACGATTTAGAGTCATATCACTCTCATATTATTTGACCTTGTTAGGAACAGGTTAGGGACATTTTAGCGATTTTTAAATGATGTAATTTGTAAGAAAACCATAGCTTGAAAAAGTTTAGATATTAGTTGAAGATTAATTTGAAATTCTTTTTGTTATATAATTATCAAGCTGTCAGATCAAAATGGATTCTTTATTTTACATAACACAAAGTTTAAGTTTCTTGGTAGCAGATTTGACTTTCAATTAATTAAAGATATTTTCTCAGTAAAATAAACATGTTTATTTGTCACAATTTAATAATGTATTCTCAATACCTAATTTACATAACAGATATTTTCTCCATAGAAGACAAATAACTTAAATGTCCCTACAAACCTGGATTGAACAGCACAATGGCACGTAGACAGCCTAATTCTGTTTTGTCCATTTTCATCTCCCTCATCTTAGCAACAAGTTCTGTGAGAACACGGTCAAAGATGGTACCCACACCAGCCTGGTGTGCACTGCTGCGGTGAACATGAAGTCCGGTGGCCAGCAGTATACCATCTTTTACCACAATGGAGCGATGTGAAAATGCAGCAATCAGTAGCTCATTCCAGCCTACAACATAACAGCAACAATTCATTACCAAAGCAAAGATTTCTATACAAATAGCGACTTTTTGTAGGTTAATATAAGGAATTGTTAAACCTGAAAAAGGTGATATACCCCGAGGCCGAAATCAATTCAAGTTACTGGATAAAGAACTGATTAGGCCAACCCTAATTAATTGTTTGTTTTCTCTTCACCAATCCATACCAGGCAGTGTAGGGTAGTTAAGTTGGTATTTTTTTTTTCTTCTAATTTTTTTTTTTTAATTTGGTTAGACAACAAATACCATATTTTTCGGAGTATAAATCACAAGTTTTCCCCCTGAAAATCAGGAGTGCGACCTATACACCAGTGCGACTTATCTGTGGACGAAAACCAAAATTTGTAAATCATATGTTTTAATTGCTGGTTTTGTAAAGTTATACATTGAAAAAATCCCTGCAAAATTGTTTAAAAGATATAGTATGTAATGAAAATACAGAGATGAACTAAATAAGTGTATGTATTGATGAAAATAGGTAATTTGATTTTGATAGATTGAAAGACATACCAGCACGTAACAGGATGACCTGATCTTCCAGGGGTAGTTCTGTAAAGTGTGGTATTCTCCTAGCCCATGCAACCAACGTAAACAACTGTTTGTCAGCTGCCTGGCAAATATTTGTCACTGGATCTTTCTGGAATGTTCAATATATTCAACAATTAGTTAAAGGGGTACATAACTTCACTGAAATGGATGTTTACAATGTAACTGTAAAACAGCAATTTTGTAGCATTCTGAAAGTTTAGTAGATAACTCACCATTCAGAGATACTACACTTAACATTGCTTATCTTAATAATTTTTTAATACAAAACATTTAAATAAATTAAATATTGTTTCCCATAATGCTGGTTGTCTTATGCCTCCCAGCGCGTCCTAATTATATGCGACAAAACCGTAAAATGAACCTTCGTTGCTAACTTTGTTTATTACAATTATATTTACATAGAGAATCTTGGTTATAGATGTTCTGATCAGATGTTAAAATTGCTATTGATACACCTCTAATTTTTGTTTTTATAAAAGAAATGGGCCTTTAATTATGAACAAAGAAAATCATTATATCTTAATGAAAGCAATGATAGCATGCCTAAGAGATATCTCTGTATTTATGTGCATATTACTCATCTAAGTGTTAAATAACATTTGCTGTCATGATACTTGGTCATGATCATGATTTAGGGGTATGTATAATTGTTGACTATGAAATAATTTATTATTTTCAAATTGTAAACAGCATGATCTTTTCAACAGTTGTCTGTTTGTCTCATTTAATTAAAAAATGACTCATTGCTATATGTAAACATGACAGATTATCCTCAATGACAGTAATGCATTGCCTTTGGTGATTAAATTAAAATAGTTATAATGCTTAAGAATGAATTTCACTCGTGTATATACATATATATATTCCCAGGTGAACTAAACTAAGGCACCATCAACACACATGATATGGTCTTATATGTATTAATTACATAAATTTCAGTTAGCATTGAAACAATCTATATAACCATCATACATACATGTATTATAATTTTGTCTTCCTGTAGTAATTTTTACTACATGCAATTTACTTCTAAGAACAAATAGATAAATTATGTATTATATTATCTTATAGCCATAATAACTTAAGAATATCAAATTCCTGATTTGAATTAGCTTTTTAACCCTCCAAATGGTCAGATTTTACTTCTACACAATGTGTTTACAAAGTATTTATGAAGTGTACACTGCATGGAGAATTTATCCTTCAACAAAGATCTTAATCTAAAAACAATAATGTTACAAATTTATAGCCTCTCTGTTTATCGCTATTCAATAGAACGGCCTGTTGGAACATGTGACAACAGACATGTATAGTGCCTATAGCTACACTGCTGATAAACACCACGGTGTGTAATTCCCCAAGAGCTCTTTACACTGTCACACCTACTGCCAAAGTTGCTATTATTGTACAATTTTTTTTTTTTAACTACGAATGGATTTTCCTTCATCCTTCAATGAGGGCTTAAAATTTCTTCCATCAATAATTAACAGGTCTTAGTAAATGTGTTATTGATTCTGGTTAACCAACCACAAATGCTGGTTTGCTGCATAAAGACAATTCCTTTCCACTATAACACACAGCTTCAATGGTATGTACATTGTTTTGAAGTTCTAAAAATAGCTTTTCTACTACCTAAGTGAGAATTCCTGTGCATAAAACATTTCCCTGACCACTAACACAACAGCTGTACGATGGCTATATGGTGTAACACACTGCTGACTGAAGGTTACCCTATACACTAACAGTCGTACATAAACTATTCATGGTCCTACCACACAAACCCAATTCTTAGGTATTAATCAAGTCAATTGTCTCAAGTTTCAGTTGCATAATAGAAACGTCAGAGCAAATGCAGAGCGCAAATAGATTGTTTACTTGAAAGACACTCAAAATTTCATTAAAACAGATCTGTCTTGATTCTTGAATCTAATTATACCTTGCGTGTTTTGAGCTGAACATTCACTGATACCCCACACAGACCTTAACTGATCTACCATAAGTACTTATATCTACATGGCTACGTCTGCATAAATAATAAATATGTATTTCTTTGTCTGCAAGAACAATGTATATGTCTGTATGTATAACTGCTGGTGACTTTCTATTGCCCTGCTTATCAGCATGTCTTTGATAACTTGCATTTATGTATATTACCCTAAAACTCCATGACCTAATTACTATTCATACCTACCGTTTTGCACCAATATATAGCAGTGTGTACAGTATAGATCACTGAGATGTTAGCCTTTGTGACTTACAGCTTACCTGGTTCTAGGCTGTATGTCTGGGCAATTCTTCATCTTTTTACTCAACTAATACAGATTAATGTGTGTACATGTTCTTTTTAAAGGCTCCTGGTTTTATTCATGCTTTATTAATATATATATTTATTCATTTAAAATGTCCTATTTTAAGAGTTACACTAAGCTGATCACTGATGCACCAATGAAAGTATCCACTTCAGGGTAATTTATTCCAAAAGTCCTATTTTGAGAGTACAGTAAAACCCCGTTATATTGCCACCCGTTTTACCGCCAAACTCGCTTATCGCCATGAATTTATTCAGAACGGATTTCCCTCCATACAAATACACCCGTTATATCGCCAAACCCGCCTACCGCCATCCGCCATCACATTTGCGGAACAAATGATTAAAACAACACTATAATGACCTCGTTAATATCGCCAAATTCTGTTGATAGGGACACATGTTTTCGTAAGGTGCTCATGATCAACTGCCGACTGACAGGTAATCAGCTACACACACTATGGCCGCGTGTACGACCGCGTGTACACAGTGAAATCAATTAATATTATGTATACACCTTTGTTATTGTTTAACAGGTAGGTGTCGCAAGTTGTGGCGAATAAAACCACTTCTGTACATGTGTTTTACGTACTATTAACGTTAAGCTTAGTTATTTATTGACAAAAAGGACCCACAAGTCTGTTTCTCGATATCGCCGTTCGTTTATATTGGACCATAAAACGCAACTAGCAATTTCAAGAGCGATAGAAATATTACGTACGTGCAGAAGAGTCCGCCGTTTATTAGTAAGATCAAATCGTCGTCTGTGTGCCGTTTATTACCGGAGTACCCGTTTTAAAATTTGCAGACATGTGCGCGGAAGTGAGGTCACGACCGCACTGCGCTTGTTCAGAACTTCTATTCTTTGTTTCCGGGCGGGATTTCCCGTGTTAAAAATATCATGTAACCGAGAAAATACCAGATAGCAGGCACGATACGTGGTAGCACAAACGAGTTCGGTTTTCGTATTTTACACACATAAAGCTGACATATTTATTGAAAGACTACTATCGAAATTACTTCAATTTTGGAACTATTCATATTAGAAAATACGAAGTGGCCGTACAGTACACAGACTGACTAGAAAGTCTGTTTCAGTATGGCACCGGGGGACTACCTATATTTAGGCCTAATCAAGATTTCAAAGACAAATCCGATATACCGCCAAACTTGATATATCGCCAAAATCAAGGAAAACAGAAGGTGGCGATATAATGGGGTTTTACTGTATATGTTCACCACCTGTGTCAGTATGTCTATATAAGTTCTGGATCATCCCTGATGATGCATTTAGATTCTTAAGTTAAAAGGCTGGAATCAATGTAGACCAAGACCATTTCAGAATTTCAGGGGTGAATAAGTGAAAATAAAAACGGCTATTTCGAGAGCTAGCTCACCTGTGTGTCTATGTAAGTGTCCAGTTTAGGGTCGACTGACAGCTCTGCGTCCAGAACCTTCTCCACTGGCATGTCAGAGTTAGCACTACTGGTACTTTCCACCTCGCCTTCACCTTTTTCTTTCACTCGTTGTCTTTCCTCTTGGACAGCTGCAAGGCAAGCTGTAATCACTAAGTTGACTTGTTCTGATCCACCCTTGATACAACAAGATACCAAGGGCTTCCACTAATGCTTATCATCCCCCTCTCATTAACCTTAAGTCACATAAATATATCTTCCCCTCATCAGCAGCAAGTCAAATTGCCCCTAAGTTTACATCATTAATCTTATAATGTCATATTAACTCTCTTATCAATATTAAATATCAACTGATATGGGGATTCATGGATATGTCCAGTTGTCCACTACCTTTAAATCCAATCATAAGATTTTCTGAGCAAGGAAAGAAAAACTGTGATATATCACATCAAGATTTAATAGCTTCAAGACATCATTCTTTTCATTATTTTAACGTCAGAAGATTAATCATGTGAATTTGGTTTTCTACAAATAGCAAAAAGATGATGTTGTCTATTATGAAAGTATGTATGCCAAGCTCCTATCTATAACTTGTCAGATACTGCATTAAAGATGCTCCAATGCTGAAGAGCATAAATCATTTAACGGTGCAATAAAAGTACACCCTCCCCCCCTCACTTGTTTCCAATATAAGACAAAATGTTTTGTTCACTTTTTAAAGATGGCAAGTTCATATGCAACAATACACAAAGGTAAGCAAAAGTTTCACATTTAACATATACCTAATTCTACTTGAAATACCAATATCACTATGATTTTCTAACTTAAAAGTTAAATAGATACCTTCATCTGGGTCAAGGCCACTAATACTACTGCCAGGGGTAATTGATGTATTAATTGCTGTTGAAAGAAATACAAGGTCTTCAGAAAAAATCTCAAGTTTAGCTCTATCACTAGCTAAGCATGGATCATTCATTGGAAATCTTTAGATCAAATTCTGGAAATACTCTACCAAACACTTCGCCATCTATATTGGCTTATTTTTTTGAGATTTTCAGTTTCACCACACATTGAATGATTCAATTTGTTTCAAAACACAGATCTATATTCAATCAATCCATTCATTTTAGTTGCCTTGACCCATGGATAGACAAATAAATTCACACAATCCTAATATAATCCCCTTGGAGATTATACACTACAGGTTATAAATGCACATAGCATATGGTCATTAAGTATTCATACACTTTGTGATACAATCTGGTCATGTCAGATAGCACTAAAGATATATGTAGTCTACATATAAGTGAACGAAACCTTTATAATATAGGCATATATATTAATTAGATGGTATCAGTGCTCCAGTTATATAATTAAGATGCGTACATGGGTAAAATACCCATTGGAAATCTGTCAATTACCCCTAAAAATTGTATAACTATGTTCATATTACCCCAACAATATTTGTAATTACTTAACCCAATTAGTGTATATATGAGCGCTTACATCCAGAAACAAAATCAGAAGAAATTTAGTAAAATCAGATGAATTCCAGTCATTTTTTAGGAGTCTGCATCAAATGTGCATTTCAGATAGATGTTTGCACATTTGCTAGTTACCTGCTGGTAATCAATGATTACTTTATACTATAATCCCATACCGGTAACTTTAAAAAGAAATATCTGATAGAAGTCAAAGTTGTCCACCTCTTCTTCAAAAGTGTGAGTACAATTACCCACCCCTCAAAAAATTATCTGGAGCACTGTACATGTTTTATACATTATTGGTTTAATTCTATAATGGCTACAGGCAAAGCAGACATGTCGGGGGATCCAAAACACAACATGTAAATTAAACACAATATTTGAAACACCAACAAAGATATATTTCACTGCATCTTCATTATCAAATATATAAAATACAAGAAAGGTTTTGCTGGGAATTTTTCAGCTAGCGTGCATTTCATTAAATGCTTCCTATATTTATAACAAGGTTTTCTGTGTAGATTTTAAAATAAGTTACGCTTTAATTAACTATGTAGACAAGAAAGAAAACAAGATTAAACAGTCTCTAGCTGTTGATACATAAATAAATAAAATAGCATTATTTGCTAAATATTTTGTTTGTTTGTTGCAATTTATATATGACTTATGACTAAAAGGAAAAACATTTATCTACTATCTAGATCTCTTTCCTTCTGGCAAAGTTTAACCAAACAGAAAGTTCCATCCCAAGGCCTCATGTAAATAAATCAATATCATGTCTCAATGTAGAAGTGTGTAAGGCATAAGATTCTGTGTATAGAAAATGAAGAGGATATTATGATAAATCAATTATGGGTCCTTTTCTTGTCAGATAGCGTTAGAAACTACAAGGCTATATACGTGTGATGATATTAATGTGTAGATACAGACAGGAGGCATTGACAGACCAAGAATAATCACCAGAGGCTCATATGCATAGTTCTATATATAGTTACCACAAACATTGTCAGATCTGTCGCAGTTAGTGCTACACTATATAGTAATTCCAATAAAGTCATAAACAACTAGAAACAATTGTGAAAATTCTCGAGACACAATACAACAGGACTGAACCGGCATGCATCCATGGGTACCACTATTAATGTCACAGATTCCATAGTGGGGGCATAAACTTAATTGAAATTAACATTCTGAGGTAATTATTATGTACATATACCTCTGCCTTCTGCACCTAGCCACTCCCACCCACTCCCGAAGGCCCATATTCATAAACACACATTTATTGCAATTTTTTAAAGGTATATCTGTTTGATTTTATCAGTAGAGCTTATCAACACATGAAGTTGAACCCGATTATTTACAATAACAATTTAAGGTGGATGTGGATAAATCACTTACATTAATTAAATCACTCCCATTTATACCACTTAAAAGACTATTTTACACCCACAAAGTTACATTTGGTTGGTCTATATCCAAGGCACACAATATTATTAGGGTATCTAGTTTTGAAGATAGGATAAAAGTTGCACAAAATACACTAAACTTCATTGATTTTACTATTCAATAATCAAATCAGGAAACACTTAGATGCAATTACTACCGGAATTACATTTGCAAGCAGATTGCCTGCACACAGGAAGCAATCTCGCAGTCAACTTGAGAATAATAAGTCATTTTGGATTGAGCCACCCCGGGCCACCAGTATTACTTTTACATGCTGTGTTTGTACTGTATCAGTAGCCAACTTTCAGTCCCCTGTATATTGCCACTTAAATTGCACACTTGAAATTTGATACCACTTCCGCACATTCCTGGTTCTTTTATCTTGAAATGATGGGAAGAAAGAGTCTTGTTGATCTTGATATATTAATGTATGTATCGTATATGTATGGTAGTAACATCAGACAGCCTCACAACCTAATTTTCATGTAAGAAAATTTATTCCTCAATCGAAAGCAAGTCTTCCTTTTTTTCCTTATTTTTTTCATGGAGATTTGTCTTATAATCCTGTCTTAATTCAGTAGCTTTCAAAATACCTCCTTTCTGATAGATTCACTGAATATGAAATGACTAGGAGTTAGGAGCCAAGTTACAAATATTTGGAGAAAATATTAATGAAAATAATGATTGTGCAAAAAATTTAATCGTTATAAGCGTGAAAACTGTACATCAGATATTGTTACGAAACAAGCAGTAAATCATACAATATGAAACATTTATTATACCTTCTCGTTTCATGCCCATTGCCAGACATTTCATATATCGGCAGTACTGACATCTGTTCCTTTGACGTTTATCTATTACACAATTCCGGTCGTCTCTGCAAGCGTATGTTAGATCCTTCCGCACTGTTCTTTTGAAGAAACCTTTACATCCCTCACAACTGCAACCAGAAATGTCAACAAATAATAGCTACGTACCTAAACTTAAAAATGTTTTCAAGCTATATTTTCTATATATACAAACACAAGTTATCAACCCAGATTTGAACAAAAGATCACTAACTCAAGATAAAATCAAATTGAAATACTAATATTTATCAAGCAGATATTCACAGAATGACAGTCTCTGACTTGATACGTTACATATCAATTCAATAAAACACAAGATTACACATCTTTTATATTGATATGTTTAAACAAGTTATTTACTATCTATCAACATTAATTTATTCTTATAACTTCATCGTCAGTATAAGTATAATCAATCAGTGCTTTAATAAAGTCAATTTACCTGTAAACACCGTAATGTTTTCCTGACGCCCGGTCTCCACATATTGCACAAATGTGTTTGCTACTGAGCGTTGTGTGTGGCATGTGTGGATTGGGAGGTGAAGACACCGACCCTGGGGATCCCAACGACATCATCGAAGGGGAGGTAACTGAGGATGAAGGAGAATGCATTCCTGGTGAGTGCATCAATGGTGGGGAGGGTTGTGATGAAGATGACATTGACTGCATGCCTGAGCTATAACTAAAGTAAGACCCAGGTGGAGATGCCATATTTAACTGGGACAGGTCCGGTTTGATGTCCGGCGGGGAATTCACCGACATGGAATTCATGGATAAATTTGACGACATCATACCGCCAGATCCTGATGATATACAACCAGAAGCACTGCTGACACTACTGTCAAGGGAATCTGAAAGAAATAAAGAAACCATTATAACAATAATTAGGCGTGAAATAGTATGCAAGACTCAACAAGTCTAAGTTATTGGCATAGGAATTGAAGGGGCCTTTTTACCTTATTTTGGGAAAGAAATTAATTGGCAAATTGGGAAGGACATTTCCAGGAGAAAACTTTATTTTGGGGAAATTTGGCATAAATCTTAAATATTTTCCATTGGGCCTCTTATATATCAACCCCAAAAAGCCCATAGAAAAAGCCCTATCAAATGGAGATGGGTCCAACACGCACCTATCTTAATAAACTCGCCTGGCTCAGCCATAAGCGGCTTTAAAAATATTCGCTTTAAAACTTTTTTAGCAAGTGGTTTTCATCAAGGTTTGTTTATCTGTTTGTTTGATTATTTTAACGTCCTATTAACAGTCAGGGTCATGTAAGGACGGCCTCCAATGTATGCAGTGTGTATACGTAGCGTGTGTGAAGTGCGAGGTGCATGTTTTAGGAGACTGCGGTATGTTCCTGTAGTGTCTTCTTGTATAGTGGAACTGTTGCCCTTTTTATAGTGCTATATCACTGTTCAAAGCATGCCGCCGAAGACACCAAGCAACACACCCCACCCGGTCACATTATACTGACAACGGGCAAACCAGTCGTCCCACTCCCTGTATGCCGAGCTTTGGCATAATAATTGTAAAATGTGTACACGTACATCTCACATCATCATTATATTGATCATTAAATGAAATTATTTAAATAACAAATCTATGATTTGAATATTGATATTTTTCTAGAAAGTTTAATTTTAAGGGCACTTGCTGTGACATACAATATAAATTTGAGGCCTGAAGTAGGTTTGACATCATTTTTTTTTATTAAAAAAATCATCAAGTTTGAAAATAACAGGCCCAAACATTACTATTTAAGTTATAACTGGTCGTCTTAGTCATATGACATTTGTTTTTAATCATAATATGAATTTGATAAATTGGTAGGATATTATAATCATCTTCATAATATGATTTTATTTTAATATCTCCATTGGTCTCATGTTAATTGTTGTCAGCACTGGGCCTATTCTCTAAGAGGTCAGGACAGTGTTGACGAGGAGTGCTGAGCGGTCAAATATTAGAACACGAAATGATCATGACTTGGCACAATGATAGAAAAATGTCGGCGTCTTCAAAGCGTGTAGTAAGACGGGTTGGGCGAATAAGGTTAATTTTAACGTTAGGCCTAGTCAAATTACAAGGGAAATATCAAAATAGCCCCTAATATAAGCAAGCATAGATTGTTGCTTCTAATATTTATATTCAACATGTATAGCAAAATAGTCACGGTGCCACATTACGTCCTTCAACTATCCTGGTAGTCCAAGCAGACTAGGAAGCACATTACGTAAGATATTTGTGTGGTCGGAAGTTCAAAAGTTCAAATTAAGAGCAAAAAGTGTCTAATTCATTGTAATCTTATTTGTCTTTTCAATAACGTTCATCGTCGTTTGTTTGTAAACACGACAGCGGCAGCCATCAATTAAGCTATCGCACAAAATCCCCTCGTATAAGTACATGTAACTTGTTCGGGGTGAACCCTTGGTTATTGCCGAGTGCTTACAACCTTCGTGACTCAAAATGGCGGACACTATTTACACCACAATACACACCACCGTTTAAACGTATAAGCACGACACGTAGCACAATTTTAGGAATCGGATCAAACATACATTGAAAAATGAGTACTTACCCATCTCTGAATGGTCCATACTGGTTTTATAACCAGTTGTTATGGCCCAAGATGGATGTTAGCATGAATTTTGCTGCAATCAATTTATGGCTTCAAATATCTGCCCTACTTTACCTTGTTCCCACTAGCCAAATCACGCCGCGGAAAGCTCTTCCAATATCGAACTTGTACTCTAATATTTACTGTTACTGACGTTTCTTCTACTGTATATTTGTGTAACAGAAGTATAATTAGCGCATGAGAGACGAATTTCAGAACATGACTGCTGGCAGAAAGCACATTTGTTACACTAATTCTGAAACGTCTACTAGATATGAGGTAAACTAGGGCAGAGTTCAAGGTTGAAGTGAGGTGACACATAGGCCTATGATGAAGGTTGGGTTCAGTGATCGTTCGTTCGTTCTTGCCTCTCAACGAAACTGTCTTTGTAGCCATTCAGAAATAAAGTAGCATCCGATAATTGAAATACCTGACTATTAAACTATTCAGGAATCCTGCCTAGATATGTAAGCATACAGCCGACTACGTCTAGACCTAACGTTACGACTACACATGTACAGTGTACATGTAGGCCTGGAGCTCTCTAAATATAACTTTAGGTCTAACTATTAAGACCTATTAAGTTATCAATATTAACCTGACTATTGTGTTTATGTTTTTGAGAATTAAGAAAATCTTAGAAGCTGCATATATGTAGTAAAATTATTTTTATACGGCAAGCTATTAGGCAATATTACAAAGGTTAACTTAAACGGTCGATGACGTCGTCTAATAGTAGATACACGTGAAGAGGCCTAGGTCACGTGTTGGAAATATTTATTATTTTACTAAACTAGCGTAATAACATTATAAATAACATGACTCGATCATCATAATAATTCATTTATTTTACTTGTGAACCTACTAGATTTTTTCCAAATGACTGTATCTAATTAATAAATTATAGAGATCTAATTTCTATATCTATTGAAAATAACTTTTTACTGGCATTAGCGCTTACAACGGTGTTAATCTACATAACTACATAATTACATTATTCTATATGCCAATTGCATTTATAATACATAAGGTATCTAACACCGATCATCATAAGCATCATACTTTCATCATCATCATGATAATATATCATCATCGAAATCGTCGTCAACTTTACAATCGATTATGTTTCTTTTTATCATCATTTTTGTTAATTTCCACACCTACCTAATTTTGACAGGCATAGTATTATCCTGGAATGTGTACCGAGTTACCTTATAAATTGATTTGTATCCTGTTACTTTTTGACGATGTTGTAAGTGGTATATAGGTGTGGACTAGTCTACATGATATTTATTATGTTAATCAGATCGAGTGTCTCGATTTCTAATGCAATTATAGTGTTTAAACAACAGATGGAACTTAAATTGTCATAAAGTTTGGTGATTTATCTTCACATCAATTATAAGATTGAATTGTTCGTTAGCAGGAAATAAATCACTACCGATATATCCATAAAACAACTGCTGTACTACCATAGTAACCATACACATCAGTGTGACCGAGTTTCCTCTGACCCTAACATCAGACTAGGACATTCTGACATAGAGTCGGCTTCCGACAAGTAAAGGACGTCATGTCGGCTGCATCTTATGCAAGAATCGGTGAAAAATCGGGCAGTGTACAAATCATATCGATAAGTTTAATGAGAATATAAAATATTACAACATTAAAAATTAACTACACCATGACATCTACACACAGACGACATTTCATGGAGTTAAGATTTCGATTGAATTATATTACAAAAGTAATATATATATATATATATATATATATATATATGTGTGCAACATACGCACACCCTGCACAAGTCACGACTTTAATGTCTGTTGTCTAAACAACATGCCCAATAGAGGTGCTAGTTTTTCGATCTTGTACATATTAATTTATTGTCGCTACATATTACGATATTCATGATCCAGTCATTATTATATATTTACATACATTAAGTCGTCTGATCATGATATATATATAAGGAGATAAAATTCCGTGACCCCGACGTCTCTGGGTCAAAGTTCGACTAATTAAATACAGCAGGTTCACGCGAGAATGACCTTCGGCCTTCTTTTTGTGGTCACCTCTATGTGGGACACTGTATAGCATTATTTCAATATATAGAAATCGGTAAAACCAACACACATGCATAACCAATGCAATTACCCATGTCCTTGATAGAAAAAATTCCACTTCATCCAGATTTACATACATGTAAATGTAATATGGGTCGGTCAATAAACTTATATCAAATGTTAAATTTTAACAGATATCGTCCGCCTTTAAACATTGTTTCTTTAAATTATCACTTTTTTTTTATAAATATCCGGATTCATGACAAAGTTATGACTTTTACTCGTAACTGTTTGTTCTACCTCCCCTTAGCATGTAAGACGGAAGAGAACTGGTCCAAATACAACTTAAGCTCAAAGTCATGTAAAGTCATAGACGAACAATTAGCAAGAGGTAAACAGTATAGTAATAAATAGAGTACAAAATATATTTTCCTCAATTAAATTTCACAAAATAAGTTTTATCTGATTACAATACCGGAATTTGTCGTATATTTCTGAAAAATAAAAATAACACTAAAAAATTGAGAGAAAAAAACACTCTTACCACCGCTGCGGAGAAGAATGGTGTACTTGCATATCCTGAACTTTCAATATTGCTTCAGTAAACGTGAAATATTATAACTAAATACTCCGTGCTTGTGATCAGAACTGGAAGGAGGTCATTCAACCGGGTCACGTGACTTTAACCTCAAATGACCAAATCCCTATAGTAAATTTGCACACGTTTTGTGGGATAGCCCATCGATTTTGCCGTCATGCATATATGAGTGGTCAAGCAAAGTACGATGACCAGTCAAAACTGACCGCTGCTGGACTATTGATAAAGTTCGTTGGCACATGATAAAGGAAACCTGTTGCTGATGCGGTTTCCATGGCTATGGATGACGTGCAATCCATCCAAACTAATATAAACACGGATGGGGCATGTTAAGGTCATTTACAGGCCGCGCTGGCCGCGTCGACTGGGTCAATACATGTAAATACTACTTTTCTAGGACAGTGAAAATATTCTCAACACACCCACCATACCCACTGTACACATAAAAAACTATATATATTCAATAATTAAGTATAGAAACACAATAAAACGCCGCGCAGGAAATGGTAAAGTGAACACATTATAGTGGATCGTCTATTGACCCATGTGTGTATTGGAAAGCTACCAATTCTAGAGTTCAATGACACCCCTGATATATAAGTAAACTCCTGAAGGTGGAATTCAAACATGCAAACCGGTACAAGGATAAAACACAGGTCACTTACCTATTCAAAGGTGATTACGACATAAACTCGAAGGTCAGTAACCTGTAGGCGATTTCTATTGATTATTTTTAACAGGTGATGGACATCTATTTATTATATGTATCATGTATACATATAACACAGGTCTATGTATCTATACCTGTTCACCATTGAATTTAAATACCCCAGGCTAATTACCCCGAATACACCAGTAAATACGGGAAATAATGGTGTATTTACACGAAGAGGATTTAATTAAATATCTTTGTGTATCACATATATAGTTCGCATGGCATCCAATGGCTTCAACACCGAGCAGGGAACTCTATTGTGACGCAGATCATCAAGCCAAATAGTGACGTTTTCAATATTCCCGAGACAGATGACCAGTCTATTCCCTATCATATACGCTGTAATTAAAAACAACCTTGTGTAAAACAGGCAGATGGCGAAATATTCCAAAAGAAGATAGACTTTGTAATATGTGCTTGGAACATGTTGGAAATGAGTTTCATTATTTGTTTGTTTGTAATAATGCTGTTGTCCAAAATTTGCAAAGAAAGTATATTCCAAACTACTTCCGAATTAACCCAAATGATAATAAGATGAAAGGTTTGATATCAGTTTGTAATAAGAGTGTCCTAAATGGACTCTCCCTTTTTCTTAAAAAAACTTAATCCTCTACTATTATCGTAATAATGATGCTATTATGAAATCAAAATATTCTACATTTATCATTTAGTTTTTCTTTCTTATTGAACCATGAATTAAATATTTATACTTTGTGTTTCATACATGTGAAATGTACAAATGTTGAGAGTAATTGCTGTATAATAATGTCTTAATGTTATGTACATATACTTGTCCATCCTGTCATGCCTATATATCTGTATTTGTTTTATCCCTCACATTACACATTATAATGTGTCTGGGTGTAAAAAAATAAAATCGTTGAATCGCTGTAAGGTACACATAAGCATGGAAGTTACTGATTATAAAAAAATCGTAATTAACCAATACCGATAGTGCGAACCCTTTTTTACCTGCCTCCAATTGTGCACCCTTCCTTGATGACGAGTTAGTTATGAGTGTGTACCACCACTGCCTTGGTGAAGTCTATTCTTAGCTGTTTATCTCAGCATAACATTGTTAAAAGCTTGCTATGGAAAGTTAACTGAACCCTATTACACGAGAGAAATTCTCGTTCTGCATAGTTATTGCATACATATCGCACCGTTACAGGTTCATAACAATCGTCAAATTGATATCCAGTTTAAAAAGTCTTATTATCAATGACATTTTTCCACACTAATTTCTCGCTGCGAAAAAGGACGGTCAACGCTTTCTGACTAATCCAGTTGCGATAAAGTAGCTCTAGACCATGGATGATTGGTTTCTGACTGATCAAGTTACGATAACTCGGATCTATGTAATGGACAGATGGTTTCTAGTATGTTTTTAATAACCTTTGTAACTGAATTCAACCAAAAAGAACTCTCTTTTATTTAAAGTAAAGTGTAAGAAATAACAACTAATCACCCTCGACACTGCGAGGGTTACTATCACTGTCGTTATATAACAGTGATAGTAGCCACTGGAGTATCGAGGTTGCATAAACATAAAGAGGATTGTTTATCATATAATATGAACATTATCTTTCCATTTTAAATCACTAGAATTTATAAACTCTCTGTTTTATTTTGTAATTTAATTAAAGTCGGGACCACGGCGTCCGATGAATAGCAGATCATGGTATACTTACTCGGTTATTGAAAAAGTTTTTTTTTAAGATGATAAATGCACATTTATGTTTTAAGGCAAGCGTAAGGGCGTGCACCGTAGAACGGAAGAGATACTATTTACACGTGTAAAGCATGCATGATTGGAAAATAGATTATCAAGAATTTTTGGTTAAAGTATTTGTTGGAATAAATACTAAGTATTTCCATATTTAAAAGATGCTCCACCGCCGACAGAGCATAAATGATATTCAAATATTCATCATTTGAACAGTAATTGGTGTTTAATCATGTATATATATGCTTAATTAATACAAAAAATATAAAATAATTTGTTTCGCCTTTGATACATGCGCAATCAGTACTTCATTTCATATAGAATGCTATGGAATTTTTTTCGGGATGCAATTAATTATTTTTCATATTTTTCATATAGAATGCTATGGATTTTTTTCGGGATGCAATTAATTATTTTTCACATTTTTAACTTACGGTAAAATTAGAAGCTAAATCTTTTCAATGGTGATAATGGTGTGAAGTAAGTAACTTTTGTAACTGAAGAAAAATACTAAATCGTCTGCTTCTGTTTTTGATAATGAAAAAATACCATTTTTCAGCGGTGGAGCATCTTTAACTCTTCGTGTGTGTATTCATTCAAATATAAGTATGTCAGATCACATGTAATATAAGGGTTTCCAGATACTAATATAAGACGACGCGGGTAAAGTACGATTTACTGTCAAATAGTCCCACCAGAAGGTGATTGGGTTATCATGACGTAACAATAATCACGTTCAAATATGACGTCACAATCACCGCAAAGTGGCTGTAATCTAATGTAAATCCCACACTATCTACGTCGTTTTTATATCTCGAAATCGATGGGATACACAACACCAGCAATGTGAGCTCACTAACCAACAGGTGCCAAACCATTCAGAGATACATATACCGCAGAGAGCACAACTAAAACACATATACGTAGACAGAAAAACGGATATAGGCATGATCTATATGAAGCTTGACACAATTTGTTTCTCGTCTAATAGGTCATCGTTACGAAAGTTTTTAACAATTTCACAAAAAAGGGAATTAAATAAAGGATATACCTAATTAACTTGATGATTTATATCTTCGCAGTTGTTCTCGCCTCACGTGTTGCCACAAGGACACTGCCTGCTACAAGCATATGAAATACAAATCTCTCTACTTGAAGCCACTCGTCATATTAAAGCCTATTTTCTCACCACTCCGCACTCAACTAACATTTACTTCGTTGCCACTTGATCCACCACTCTCACTAGCTTCACAATCTCTACTAGCCTCACCAATCTCTACTAGCCTCACCAATCTCTACTAGCCTCACCAATCTCTACTAGTCTCGCCAATTTCTACTAGTCTCGCCAATTTCTACTACGCTCACCATTCTCTACTAGACACACACCAATCTCTACTAGCCTCACCAATCTCTACTAGCCTCACCAATCTCTACCCTCATGTACCATTCTCTACTAGTCAAACCACTCTCACTAGCCTCACCAATATCTCTACCAATCTCTACTAGCCTCACCATTCTCTACTAGCCTCACCAATCTCTACTAGCCTCACCATTCTCTACTAGCCTCACCAATCTCTACTTGTCTCATGTGCCATTCTCTACTACTAGTCCCCAATCTCTACTAGACTCACCATTCTCTACTAGCCTCACCGATCTCTACTTGTCTCATGTACCATTCTCTACTAGCCTCACCAATCTCTACTAGCATCACCGATATCTATTAGCCTCACCAATCTCTACTTGTCTCATGTACCATTCTCTACTAGTCTCAACAAACTCTACTAGACTCACCATTCTCTGCTAGCCTCACCAATCTCTAATAGCTTCACTAATCTCTCCTAGCCTCACCAATCTCTACTAGTCTCACCAATCTCTATAGTCTCGCCAATTTCTACTACGCTCACCATTCTCTACTAGACACACAATTCTCTACTAGGATCACCATTCTCTACCAGTCTCACCAATCTCTACCAGGCTCACCATTCTTTACTAGTCTCACCAATCTCTACTACGCTCACCATTCTCTACTAGGCTCACCATTCTCTACTAGGCTCACCATTCTCTACTAGCCTCACCAATCTCTACTTGTCTCATGTGCCATTCTCTACTAGCCCCACCAATCTCTACTAGCCTCACTCTCTACTTGCCTCACAACTCTCTCTACTAGTCTCACCAATCTCTACTAGTCTCGCCATTCTCTACTAGTCCCAGTATCATCTACTTGTCTCGCCACTCTCTACTAGCATTACCGATCTCTATTAGCCTCACCAATATCTACTAGTCTGACCTATCTCTACTAGTCGCACTTTTCTCTACCTGTCTCAACACTCTCTACTAGCCTCACCACTCTCTACTTTTCTCTCACCACTCTCTACTAGGCTCACCTATCTCTACTAGTCTCATCAATCTCTACTAGTCTCGCCATTCTCTACTGGTCCCACTTTCCTCTACTTGTCTCGCCACTCTCTACTAGCCCTACCAATCTCTATTTGCCTCACCAATCTCTACTAGTCTCGCCATTCTCTACTGGTCCCACTTTCCTCTACTTGTCTCGCCACTCTCTACTAGCCCTACCAATCTGTATTTGCCTCACCAATCTCTTCTAGTCTCGCCATTCTCTACTAGCCGCACTATTCTCTACTTGTCTCACCAATTTTAACTTGTATCACCACTCTCTACTAGTCTCATCAATCTCTACTAGCCTCACCACTCTCTACTAGCCTCACCATGCACTCTCTACTTTTTTCACCACTCTCTACTAGTCTCACCACACTCTACCTGTCTCATCACTCTCTACTTGTCTCACCATTTTTTACTAGTCTCACCATTTTCTACTAGCCGCACCACTCTCTTCTAGCCTAACCACACTCTACCTGTCTCACCATTCTCTACTAGTCTCACCAATCTCTACTAGTCGCACCATTCGCTACTTGTCTCGCAACTCTCTACTTGTTTCACAATTTGCTTCTTGTCTTACAATCCTCTACTAGTCCCTCCACACTCTACGATAAAGTCTCACCTCTATTGACTTGCCACCTTTGATGTCTTTCTACGTTTTTCACCGCTCCTTATTTGTCACACATCTTTTTATTTATCTCATATCTCCTTAAATTATCGCGTTCTCATTGTCTTACCACTTTCTATACCCCTAATATACATTATATCCTTTTCAGATCTCTTTAATTTTTCTCGACACACTGTATTTGTGTAATTTCTTGTTGTTGTTGAAAAAATAGGAAAAATCCACAATCTTGACCAGTGCCCCCACCAGTAATCGAACCCGGACCACCGACGTGGAAAAAAACCTATGACTCTACCAAGGACATAGATGACGAATCAGTTATAAATCTTGGACTCTGCCGACTGAGCCAAAGACATCTGTTCCGCCAGCTGAGTGTGACAGAGGCCTATTTAAACTATGCACAAGTCACATTAGACTGACCACCAGACTCTACAATTTTCTCAGTAGAATCATAGTACTAGATTATCTTCCCATAATTGAAACTGCTTAAAATTATCAAGCCAATTTTAGTGACGTTTTTAACATTCTGGAGACTGGTGACCAGTCTAAAGTCACGTCGATCCGCTCCTTTTACATTTTCTCATCCTCTCGTATCACATTCATAGTTGCCTCATCACTCTTAATTTTGTTTACATTTCATACTTGTCTTACAGGACGCCTTTTACAGTACACATGGCAAAGTACTATAAGACTCTTTCATATGTGGCCTCAGGCGACATGAGTGTATTGCCCTGGACCAGCCAGTATTACACGTGTAGGTATGAAAGAAAAATAGGTTCATTATTTAGAACAAAGGATTGTTGGAATTACGCAACAACAAAATATAATATATGTGGTGTGATGTTTTTCGTGTTACTATACTGTGTGGTGAATGTATTCTGTTTATCGTAATCCGCAAAGAAGCAATTCAAACTACCAAGTATAAGTAAACATATACTTTACTTTTGGGAATTACAGTTTTAATATTAAGGGAGACGCTTGATCCTCAATATACTGGACCCAGTTTTATCACCATTCCTCAACTTAAGGAATTCCTTAATCTTTCCCCATAGAAAAGTAGTACAGAAGTTAAGGAAAAAATCTTACTCATAAGTTAAAAAGCCTTCCTTAAAATCTGTAATGCTTTCCAATGGGAAGAATTTTAAGTTAAGGGATTCCTTTAATTTAAAAAATGTTCGTGAAACTGGGCCCAGAAGTGTTAATTACTTAGCATACCACCCAGTACATTTACTATTCGTAATTAATTAACAGTCACTACCTCCCTCTAAGGTCATACAAGCGATTATCACACTTCTCTTTGCTTAGTGTGTGTTGTTTTGTTTTAGTGTTGAGTCCGGTGACAGGAATATATTGAATTATTTTATCAATACGCAACACTTTCGGAAATATTATATGGATTAGTTCAGCTTAACGATTGGAAATATGAAAAAGAGCACATTGAAACTTTACTAGGAAAACAAGCCACACAAATACAAGTGAAAAAAAGAAGTGTTAGTAAATTATATCTCATACATCGATATACACAGGACTATTGATTTTAACTATTCACTGATTAAACACGTCGCATGCGCGCGACAGGTGTGAGAGTGAATTACATCAATATTAATCTGAGATATTGGTCATGCCCCTGTAATGATAAACTTTGACATGAGTAACAAACAATAACAGCTACATGTAATACTGGAGTATGGCATGTCGATATGCACAGCCATGCACATATACACGGCAGTTGCACAACTAATAAGCAGTGCGTCTGCACTTGTCCAATATCCAGAAGATACGAGTTCTCTTATCATGTCACAACTCATAAAAAAACATTAAGATGGCTGTTTATACTCCGACCCATACAGCGACGGTGTTGGGGGCCCGATTTAAAATTAACATATGATGTCATATCGTATGATGTGGGGATTATTCTCATGAAATATTCAAATTTCATTATCATGGGATATTTGAAATTTTTGATTTATTACCTTGGCGACTCTCATTTCTCATAAAATTAGCGATTTATAACGTTGATAACATTTTTAAGAAGAAAAATGCCATCGCGAATTCGAAGCGTATTTTTTATGAAAAGGAACTGCGACACACAAGCTATTCCAAGCCTATACCTAAAGACCGACACCATAGGTAGCAGCGATACACGAATTCCAACATGATATTTCCTCCTCTAAAAACATAATTTATTATCTTCTGATGACAAAACAATGATTTGCTGACTGACGCTAATTGAAATTTACATAATGTGGAAACGTATCTTAAATAAACTAAAATTGGATGAAATACAATTTTCTAGTTCCACAATAAAGATGTACACTTAATATACAAAAATATATTAGCTTGATATTAAAAAAGGCTTGTAGGTATATCCCCTTCCTTTAATGAGACAGTATGTCGAGTTTTATGTATCATTTCCTATAACATGCTGGCTAGTAGGTATTCCCTCCCTTATAGCATGCTGGCTAGTAGGTATTCCCTCCCTTATAGCATGCTGGCTAGTAGGTATTATGTAGCATGCTGGCTAGTACGGCAACGATGTTTTGATCCGTTTCCGGTATCGCTTCGATGTACGAGTACCGAGCAGGTAGGTTCAAACTTTTAGAGTTTAAATACATTGCGCATGGTGTTACAGACCGATATTCAGCTCAAGTATTAATTAGATATCCTACCTTGTATTAAGATCGTGATTTTACGCAAAGTACTCCTATTTATCATACAATTGTGACACTTACATACAGCTTGATGCGAGTTCCTAGCAAAAACTTCAAGTTTTCATCTGAATCTTGCTTATTATCCAAGATATTCACAAAATATGACTGATATACAAATTATTAGATTCATATGTATCAATTTGATATGCGCTTTGCCATATTTGATGAAGAATAAAGAGTGTTTGACCCATTGTTTACATCGTTGTGTCAGCCTTTGTGCAACGGTTTTTTTGATCGATGATATTGCGAAAAAGTGTACGGTTTGGAGTTTGAGATTGCAACGGTTTGGTATTATTTATATGATGGCATTTCCATGCGTAATATCATCCAACCGTAACGTATTAAGCACAGGGATCTGAGAATTAGTTACAGTTTATATAAATTATTGACCCGCCAGAGTGCCCATAGACTATTTTAGACGTTTTAAGGACCTAGATAAAAAGAAATCAGTAAAAATCCTATTCTACATTAAACACACATAGTACAATGTAGAATAGGATGTTTACCGATTTTTTATTTAGACCCCTAAAACGTCTAAAATGGTCTTTGGGTACTCTTTATTGCGTATGCGTAACTCTATATACTTAATTATATCGTTTTTATGCCCATCATTACAATGCCTATAAGGTCTCTCAAATCCTTTGATGTGGGACTAAGGAGTTTTTACTTTAGAACACTTTTGAATTTATGAAACTTTTTATCGAATACCTACAAAAACTATTTTGGGAGAATTTTAACGGCAAAATTTGCTGTAAATATGCAATAGAGTCGAACATCTGAACTTGCTTGTCCCGCCGTCCTCGAATCCTAGCGCAACCACACGGATCTGAGAATAAGCTTTAGTTCATTTCAATATGGACCAAAGAGCCCATAGACCATGTTTACACGTTTGAGGGGTCTAGATAAAAATCGGTTAACTCACATTCTACAAAGTACGTATATATTGCGAAAGGTGGAAAGCTCCTCAACACAAAAAAAAAATCGAAGAAAAATCTACCACGCCTGCGCTTTAGCGGCCAAAAACCATACTTTTAGGAAGTCTTAAGAAACAGATTACTGTCGTTGGAAAGAACGATACTTTTTGCTTTTAAAATCGTATAAAATGGTCCATGGGCACTGTTTTGGATGTACATTGATACAAACTTTATCTAATTATCAAACTCTTGTGGGCGTAACGTCTTGGTTTCTTGATGTCCCTTCATCGTTTTTGAAATGACGTCAGATTGAATTTCGTGCCCGTTAATAGCCGATATTTATATTGTCACTGTACATGTGTACAGTACCTATGTATGGCTATTAAACCCAATGTATGATAATTCTCATTATTAACATTGGCAGTTACATGTAGATTTTGGTGTGCTAATTATTTCTTCAGAGTTCAAGAGGTCACATAAACACTGAGTTTAAGTCAATGTGAGAATTCGTTGAATAATATCAATGTATTCTTAAAATTGAAGAAGTATATATATCTTTGTATATTTGGTTTATCGGCAGTCAGATACTGTCATTGTTTAATCGGTTGCTGATTACAACACACCAGAAGAAATTCCCCAAAAATCATCAACTGTTTATCAAATAGTATTCTTACTCTATACAGACGTATAAACGAACGCGTTTTATTATCAAACTTAAAGGCCCACTACCTTTGCGGAGCAAATTTTATAGGTTTCTTAAAAACATTAATAACATAAGAAAATACCTATCGATGGCCTAAGATGAGGTTACAACACCAAACAAATGCAAGATTTCCTGCGTAATATATGAAAACTGTGGAGATTCATTTCGCTGTTTTGCCGTCTGGCGCAGTAGTATTCAACTACCGCGCGGTAATTAGGACGTCGGCGGGAAACATAAGACGACCCGCGTTATGAAAATTAAACATTTTATTTATTTTAATTATTTTGTTCAGGAGATGATGATGAGTGTAGTATTAACGGTAAGTTAATAACTTTTGCGACTCTACACAATTATCGATCTCGTTTTACATTCCCATTTTAAAAATTAAAAGCCGTTTCGGAAAGGTAGTGGGCCTTTAAGCTTTTTTTCCCCTTTATAACTGGAACGACTAGTGATTTTCACTAGTGTAATTAAGCATTCGTTGTCATATTTTGACATGCATTGGTGTGCGACATAAATTGGTTGTTCTCGCATATCTATCATGGTGCGGATATATGTTAAAACACAGTTAATGATATACATCATGTACATGTATATGTATACATTTCTATTATGGTGTGCTAATTCGCACCAAGTATTTATAAGTATATTTTTTAAGTCCTTGTGCGTGCCATTTGATAAGTTTTTTTTAAATTAAAATAGCCGATGTATGCAAAAATATGACATGAACAAGATTACTGTATATCAAGCGCATTACGGGATAAATTAGTATACCCATTTCTAGTCTACTACAAAATTAAGATAGCTTACACGTTAAATATTACGTCTAATGAATTTAATTCTAATAATAGTTCACAAATTGGTCCATTTTCATGTCATTATCTGAAAGAAAGAAATCCAAATCGTACACTCACTTTTGTTTTAAACTTGTGTCTCAACCGTACACTATTGAAATTCGAAACCGTTGCGACACTAGTCTGACATCGAACACAAATTGTTGAATTTCATATGTATTTTTAACATTATTGTAAACATATTATATACCAATGGAAACGGAAAAGTCTAAAGATTTCCAATATTGAATCACAGTAAAACTATACCTCAATATAAGTCGGCAAATCGAAGCTGAACGAAAAATCTAGCTGTGTTTTTCTGTCATGTGTGATATTCAAATGCATTTTTTGAAATATAAGAAAACAGAAAATAATATATTTTTTGGTATGGTTGAAACTTATCATACTCTTCAGCAATCACTACATACCATGAATCATGGTATCATCCGTAACGCCAGCAAATTAGTGATACAAAGCACAGTACCGTGGTCTTCATGCCGCCGAAGCGATACCGGAAACGGATCAAAACATCGTTGCCGTACTAGTTGCACTACAGTGAGCATGCTGGCTAGTAGGTATTATGTAGCATGCTGGCTAGTAGGAATTCACTCCCTTTAAGCATGCTGGCTAGTAGGTATTATGTAGCATGCTGGCTAGTAGGAATTCCCTCCCTTAAAGCATGCTGGCTAGTAGGTATTCCCTCCCTTAAAGCATGCTGGCTAGTAGGTATTCCCTCCCTTATAGCATGCTGGCTAGTAGGTATTATGTAGCATGCTGGCTAGTAGGAATTCCCTCCCTTAACATGCTGGCTAGTAGGTATTCCCTCCCTTATAGCATGCTGTCCAGTAGGTATTCCCTCCCTTATAGCATGCTAGCTAGTAGGTATTCCCTCCCTTACATTAACGTTACATCGTGCTGGCTAGTAGGTATTCCCTCCCTTACATTAACGTTACATCGTGCTGGCTAGTAGGTATTCCCTCCCTTACATTAACGTTACATCGTGCTGGCTAGTAGGTATTTCCTCCCTTTCATTAACGTTACATCGTGCTGGCTGGTAGATATTCCCTCCCTTACAGTAACGTTACAGCGTGCTGGCTAGTAGGTATTCCCTCCCTTACAGTAACGTTACAGCGTGCTGCCTAGTAGGTATTCCCTACCTTACATTAACGTTACATCGTGCTGGCTGGTAGATATTCCCTCCCTTACAGTTACGTTACAGAGTGATGGCTAGTAGATATTCCCTCCCTTACAGTAACGTTACAGAGTGCTGCCTAGTAGGTATTCCCTCCCTTACAGTAACGTTATAGAGTGCTGGCTAGTAGGTATTCCTCCCTTACAGTAACGTTACAGAGTGCTGCCTAGTAGGTATTTCCTCCCTTTCAGTAACGTTACAGAGTGCTGGCTAGTAGGTATTCCCTTCCTTACAGTAACGTTACAGAGTGCTGGCTAGTAGGTATTCCCTTCCTTACAGTAACGTTACAGAGTGCTGGCTAGTAGGTATTCCTCCCTTACAGTAACGTTACAGAGTGCTGGCTAGTAGGTATTCCCTCCCCTTACATTAACGTTACATCGTGCTGGCTGGTAGATATTCCCTCCCTTACAGTTACGTTACAGAGTGATGGCTAGTAGATATTCCCTCCCTTACAGTAACGTTACAGAGTGCTGCCTAGTAGGTATTCCCTACCTTACATTAACGTTACATCGTGCTGCCTAGTAGGTATTCCCTCCCTTACAGTAACGTTATAGAGTGCTGGCTAGTAGGTATTCCTCCCTTACAGTAACGTTACAGAGTGCTGCCTAGTAGGTATTTCCTCCCTTTCAGTAACGTTACAGAGTGCTGGCTAGTAGGTATTCCCTTCCTTACAGTAACGTTACAGAGTGCTGGCTAGTAGGTATTCCCTTCCTTACAGTAACGTTACAGAGTGCTGGCTAGTAGGTATTCCTCCCTTACAGTAACGTTACAGAGTGCTGGCTAGTAGGTATTCCCTCCCTTACAGTAACGTTTTAGAGTTCTGGCTAGTAGATATTCCCTCCCTTACAGTAACGTTACAGAGTGCTGGCTAGTAGGCATTCCCTCCCTTACAGTAACGTTACAGAGTGCTGGCTAGTAGACATTCCCTCCCTTACAGTAACGTTACAGAGTGCTGGCTAGTAGACATTTCCTCCCTTACAGTAACATTATAGAGTGCTGCCTAGTAGGTATTCACTCCCTTACAGTAACGTTACAGAGTGCTGGCTAGTAGGTATTCCCTCCCTTACAGTAACATTATAGAGTGCTGCCTAGTAGGTATTCCCTCCCTTACAGTAACGTTACAGAGTGCTGGCTAGTAGGTATTCCCTCCCTTACAGTAACATTATAGAGTGCTGCCTAGTAGATATCCCCTCCCATACAGTAAAGTTATAGAGTGCTGCCTAGTAGGTATTCCCTCCCTTAGAGTAACGTAACAGAGTGCTGGCTAGTAGATATTCCCTCCCTTACATTAACGTTACATCGTGCTGGCTAGTAGGTATTCCCTCCCTTACAGTAACGTTACAGAGTGCTGGCTAGTAGGTATTCCCTCCCTTACAGTAACGTTACAGAGTGCTGGCTAGTAGGTATTCCCTCCCTTACAGTAACGTTACAGAGTGCTGGCTAGTAGGTATTCCCTCCCTTACAGTAACGTTACAGAGTGCTGGCTAGTAGACATTCCCTCCCTTACAGTAACGTTACAGAGTGCTGGCTAGTAGACATTCCCTCCCTTACAGTAACGTTACAGAGTGCTGGCTAGTAGACATTCCCTCCCTTACAGTAACGTTACAGAGTGCTGGCTAGTAGACATTCCCTCCCTTACAGTAACGTTACAGAGTGCTGGCTAGTAGGTATTCCCTCCCTTACAGTAACGTTACAGAGTGCTGGCTAGTAGGTATTCCCTCCCTTACAGTAACGTTACAGAGTGCTGGCTATTAGGTATTCCCTCCCCTTACAGTAACGTTACAGAGTGCTGGCTGGTAGATATTCCCTCCCTTACAGTAACGTTACAGAGTGCTGGCTGGTAGATATTCCCTCCTTTACAGTAACGTTATAGAGTGCTGCCTAGTAGGTATTCCCTCCCTTACAGTAACGTAATAGAGTGCTGGCTAGTAGGTATTCCCTTCCTTACAGTAACGTAATAGAGTGCTGCCTAGTAGGTATTCCCTCCCTTTGTAGAGTGCTGGCTAGTAGGTATTCCCTCACTCCCAATAAAGGTACAGTGTGCTGGCTAATAGATATTCCCTCCCTTAGAGTTACGTTACAGATCGCTGGCTAGTAGATATTCCCTCCCTTACAGTTACGTTACAGAGTGTTGTGCTGGGTAATAGATATTCCCTACCCTTACAGTAACGTTACAGCGTGCTGGCTAGTAGGTATTCCCTTCCTTACAGTAACGTTACAGAGTGCTGACTAATAGATATTTCCTCCCTTACAGTAACGTTACAGAGTGCTTGGTAGAAGATATTCCCTCACTCCCAATAAAGGTACAGAGTGCACGATAGTAAGTATCCACTCCCTTACAGTAACATTACAGAGTGCTGGCTAGTAGGTATTCCCTCCCTTACAGTAACAATACAGAGTGCTGGCTAGTAGGTATTCCCTCCCTTACAGTAACGTTACAGAGTGCTGGCTAGTAGACATTCCCTCCCTTACAGTAACGTTACAAAGTGCTGGCTAGTAGACATTCCCTCCCTTACAGTAACGTTACAGAGTGCTGGCTAGTAGACATTCCCTCCCTTACAGTAACGTTACAGAGTGCTGGCTAGTAGGTATTCCCTCCCTTACAGTAACGTTACAGAGTGCTGGCTAGTAGGTATTCCCTCCCTTACAGTAACGTTACAGAGTGCTGGCTATTAGGTATTCCCTCCCCTTACAGTAACGTTACAGAGTGCTGGCTGGTAGATATTCCCTCCCTTACAGTAACGTTACAGAGTGCTGGCTGGTAGATATTCCCTCCTTTACAGTAACGTTATAGAGTGCTGCCTAGTAGGTATTCCCTCCCTTACAGTAACGTAATAGAGTGCTGGCTAGTAGGTATTCCCTTCCTTACAGTAACGTAATAGAGTGCTGCCTAGTAGGTATTCCCTCCCTTACAGTAACGTTGTAGAGTGCTGGCTAGTAGGTATTCCCTCACTCCCAATAAAGGTACAGTGTGCTGGCTAATAGATATTCCCTCCCTTAGAGTTACGTTACAGATCGCTGGCTAGTAGATATTCCCTCCCTTACAGTTACGTTACAGAGTGTTGTGCTGGGTAATAGATATTCCCTACCCTTACAGTAACGTTACAGCGTGCTGGCTAGTAGGTATTCCCTTCCTTACAGTAACGTTACAGAGTGCTGACTAATAGATATTTCCTCCCTTACAGTAACGTTACAGAGTGCTTGGTAGAAGATATTCCCTCACTCCCAATAAAGGTACAGAGTGCACGAAAGTAAGTATCCACTCCCTTACAGTAACATTACAGAGTGCTGGCTAGTAGGTATTCCCTCCCTTACAGTAACATTACAGAGTGCTGGCTAGTAGGTATTCCCTCCCTTACAGTAACGTTATAGAGTGCTGGCTAGTAGATATTTCCTCCCTTACAGTAACGTTATAGAGTGCTGGCTAGTAGGTATCCCCTCCCTTACAGTAACGTTACAGAGTGCTGGCTAGTAGGTATTCCCTCCCTTACATTAACGTTACATAGTGCTGCCTAGTAGGTATTCCCTCCTTTACAGTAACGTTACATAGTGCTGCCTAGTAGATATCCCCTCCCTTACAGTAACGTTACAGAGTGCTGGCTAGTAGATATTCCCTCCCTTACAGTTACGTTACAGAGTGCTGGCTAGTAGATATTCCCTCCCTTACAGTTACGTTACAGAGTGCTGGCTAGTAGATATTCCCTCCCTTACAGTTACGTTACAGAGTGCTGGCTAGTAGGTATTCCCTCCCATATAGCATACTGGCTAGTAGGTATTCCCTCCCATATAGCATGCTGGCTAGTAGGTATTCCCTCCCTTATAGCATGCTGTCCAGTAGGTATTCCCTCCCTTATAGCATGCTGGCAAATAGATATTCCCTCCCTTACAGTTACGTTACAGCGTGCTGGCTAGTAGGTATTCCCTCCCTTACAGTAACGTTACAGCGTGCTGGCTAGTAGATATTCCCTCCCTTACGGTAACGTTACAGAGTGCTGGCTAGTAGGTATTCCCTCCCTTACAGTAACGTTATAGAGTGCTGACTAGTAGGTATTCCCTTCCTTACAGTAACGTTACAGCGTGCTGGCTAGTAGATATTCCCTCCCTTACAGTAACGTTACAGAGTGCTGGCTAGTAGATATTCCCTCCCTTACAGTAACGTTACAGCGTGCTGGCTAGTAGATATTCCCTCCCTTACAGTAACGTTACAGAGTGCTGGCTAGTAGGTATTCCCTCCCTTACAGTAACGTTACAGAGTGCTGGCTAGTAGGTATTCCCTCCCTTACAGTAACGTTACAGCGTGCTGCCTAGTAGGTATTCCCTCCCTTACATTAACGTTACAGAGTGCTGGCTAGTAGGTATTCCCTCCCTTACAGTAACGTTATAGAGTGCTGCCTAGTAGATATTCCCTCCCTTACATTAACGTTACATCGTGCTGGCTAGTAGGTATTCCCTCCCTTACTGTAACGTTACAGAGTGCTGGCTAGTAGACATTCCCTCCCTTACAGTAACTTCCCTCCCTTACAGTAACGTTACAGAGTGCTGGCTAGTAGGTATTCCCTCCCTTACAGTAACGTTTCAGAGTGCTGGCTAGTAGGTATTCCTTCCCTTACAGCTATATTACGAATACATTTGTTTACTGATTTGAGGTCAACATGTGTTATGTTGAACTAGAGAACAGTTTGGTCTGAGAGTTCAACATAACACATGCTAATCGAAAACTCAGTCTCCAAATGTTTTCTTTTACCTTTTATCATGTATATAAGAGAATCTCCTTCATTACACGTGCATAATAAAAAATATATGGTAGGAAAGTAAATGAATGCAGCCATTTCGGTTTTGAAATAAAATATTACAAAGAATGAATTAATAATTTAAATTGTGATTAATCAATGGTAAACTCTTTGACAATACATAGAACGACAGACCACTGATAAAAAAACGAACAGATTTTTGTCTGGACCCGTTTGTTTCTCAACACATATTCGATGAAATAAAACACCGGTATTTGGTGTGGGAAATATTCTGGGTGGATTTTAAACTGGGGAATCTGACTTTTATGCTGGGAAATTTGGTTCTACATAAAGCGATTTCGATAGACATATGAAAACCAAGGTTTACAAAGTGTTAATGTACAAGTGCATGCATTACGAAGTTGCAACGACTCCTAGTCTAAATTTGCCGTCTCTTTGTACGTGTATATGGTTGGATTTAGCTGACGCTTGCCAATGTAATATTTTGCTTCAAACAGTTGCAGTTATAATCCTTCCCCAGAATATTTACCTACACATCTTCTTGCACTCATCTCACTTGTGCATTAAACACGACCCCAATTTATTATAATTCTATAAACAATAGCTCAGAGTGCATTTGGCAATCGTGTTGTTTGTTATGCTAACAAAGTTTTCTTTTTATAGCCACCTCATAAGGTCAATGTATCAATACTAAAAGTGCGACCATTAATATGACAACTTAATCGTTTATGTCGATAAGAAACCCATATAAACTAGATACGCCTTTAGTAACCGGCAGGTATATAGTTATGTCGTTAAAACAGAGTATAAAGTACAGCTATGTCAAACAGATTATCTCAAAGCATACTACCGACAATACCAAAGGCTATACATTTTGTAGATGCTTACTTAAATCCCTTTTGTCTCCAAGATTTCTCAGAATGTCAAATGTTTTCCATTCTGATCTATCAGAATCAGAAAGAGGACAACTGGTTCGACATAACACGAATAGCCTATACCGCAGTCTCCAAAAACAACACACCCGTACTTCATACATGCAACACATTGGATACATACGGGAGACTGTCCTTACATGACCCTGATTGTTAATAGGACGCTAATTTAATAAAAAAAAAATATTTTTTTTTAGAAAAACAAGCTTTCCTTCATTCCGACAGTGCTAGTCTTACTGAGTGAAATGAAGGGAAACAACTCTGATGGATCAGAATGCTGGTTGGTTGTCTGTCTCTATAGCTGTTAAGGATGCTGAAAACTGAACATTGCCAATTATATCCTTTTTATGGTATCTTTTGGGTTTTTTTTCTTCTTTCTTTTTTTAAGACAGATATGTCAGTCAAATGTCATTGATTGTCAAGATATCATAGCCAAGCTTATCTTTGTGAAAGTTCGACAGATGTCAACTGCGTATCTTGCATGCATTTTCAATCTTTATACTGTTACTGTAATAATTTACGATAACTTCATGACAGTATCAGTTGTTTTTACGTATACACACTTATCATAGGCATATCGATGCTTGATTACAGTCAAACTACCTCAGCAATGATAAAGACAATGATCTGGACATGTATATATAGTCAATTGTGATAAAGCCACATTACCAATATAAATGTATCTGACAATATCCCAGATTTAACATAAACGCATTCCTAGAAGTCAGCAGGGCGATAAAATGGTCGTATTTAGGGGTATAAATCGTTTTGTTTCAGAGAATTACCATCGCTGTCAAATAATTACATGTTTTTTATGCGGCGAACAGCCGGGACGTGTCTATAATGAAAACACTAGTAAATGGTAAGTACGTAGTATTTGTGTCTTTATTGTGACACTCATGAATCATACCTATATATACTAGCCACAGCCTCACAGGGCATTCACCTCGATACAACCACTACTATCTCGGCACAGTTCGCGGAGTTACACGTGAAATGTGGACATCGTCTGCGTTTATGTGCAGCACGGTCAGCATACCGTAAATGTGCATCAGATGTGGCAAACGTCACCTATTTGTTGCGTATGCAAAGAATATTATGAATATTAATCTATGTGATTTTCAGAAAATTCTTTATAATCATTAGTTTATGAACTCATAAGAATTGTCGAAATCTTTACTTTATCAGAATAATAATTGTATCTTTTTTTGCAATCTGATTAAAATATACAGATCCTTATTATTACTATGTTAACAACATCCCATTAGGGTTCACGTTCTGGTGACCTTTGAAAATGGCCAATGAAATTGTTGCTGCCAGAACATTGACATTTGACATTGTTGCTGCCAGAACAATTTGAAACAACATGAAAAAATATTTCGAGTTCGTAGTCATCTCGCCAACAGAGCGCAACAAAGCTAAATGTATATGTACAATGGAAGGAAATGACATTTTCAATTGATGATCTTAAGTACGGTTGGTATAAAGGTCATCCGGACATGATCCCTTACGGGATGTTGTCAGATCCTCTATTGAACGGAGTGGTTATAAGGATATGTTTTTTAAACAGACTGTATTTATGCAACCAAAATGTTTTGTGTTTGAAATGCTTATTTATTGTTACAAGTGAGATGCTTTGACGCATTTACTTATGTATCATATCCGATTGTTTAAAGATGTTCCACCGCTGACAAATGATAATTTTTCTCTATCAAAAACAGGATCAGACGATTTAGTATTTTTCTTCAGTTACAAAAGTTATTTACCTTACACCATTACCACCATTGAAAAGTCTGAGCTTCTCATTTTGCTAAAAATATTAAAAATAATTAATTGCATCCCGACAAAAATCCGTGGCACCATGTTCTACATGGAATGCAGTACTGATCACGCATGACCGAAAACAAAATCAATTATTTTACATTACTTTTTGAGTTAATTAGACATTTATATACACGATTAAATGATGGGTACCATTTATGCTCTGTCGGCGGTGGAGCATCTTTAAACGTAACTGCAGACTACTCGATTGAAGTTGTAGCCTAGGTCTAAAATTCAAAATAAACGACACTAAACTAATTTAAATCTGGCAGTTGACCGATATCGGTCGAAGGACATTTCCTTGTCAACATTCGTTGCTTGTCTATGTATTACGGTGACAGATGTGTGACGGGAATTGATATAAGACTTATGTATCATCTTTATTATGACGGCAATGAATCGTACAGCATCGAAGGGCAGTTACCTTTCACTGTGACAAACAAATACTACCAGTACACCTATACCAAAGTGTGATGGTTAGAAAACAGCATTGAATGGGTTATGTGTGAAATAAAAATACAACGTACTATTTACGTCGTCTTTTCGCGTCATTGGAAATATATATCAGGTAAAATACAAGTCATGCAAATTTTCACGTGAAGCCGGGACCCCAAAAGTCATGTTTACTCGCATTTCTATAGTTACTTGTTACGAGTGCAGTTGTGTTATTTTTATATGACACCTCTCACCGAGAAGTGTTCATTTAAGGAACGTGTTAATTTGAGGTTAGGCGGAGGGAAGCTCCAGAGTATACGGAGAGGAAAAAACCTGCAACCTCCGGTCAATTAATTGCTACGGTCTTCCAAACATACGAATTTAGAGCAAGAAGTAGTAGGAAGTGCATTATACTACTCGGGTCATTATTACGCATATTACACCTTTCTAACATTCAAAATTTACCTTACATCAAAGTTTATGCCAGAATGCACTATAACAGTTAAAGCATTAGTTTTGAAATGGATGCTTTATGTATGCGAATCTGTTTATAATGTACACCCAGATTTTTGTGTCATATCTTCCGTAACATGTAAATCTTAATATTTAATCTGCTATAGATATTCTCTTTAAAATTCATTAAATAACTTATTTTCATGGAACCATTACACTATATTTCTGCCAATCAGAAGCGACGTTACAAACGGCAACGTCATTTTTTCACTTTATGAGCTGATAACATGAAATAAGTTATTGAAGACGTCGTCACAATCAAGATTGATTTATATAATGATATACCACCTCGTGAAGCTGTGTAATTGAATACTGGACGGAAGAAGCAAACAGGTGGGGAATATTCGACAATACTGATAAAATTATACTAATTAAATTCCGTACAGTGGCTAACCTAGAAAATGAATTATCACACCGTTACATGATGTCCCATATTCTCTACGACGGTGATCATTTTAAAATATTTCCTTTGTACCGTTACATGATGTCCCATATTCTCTACGACGGTGATCATTTTAAAATATTTCCTTTGTATTTGTCCAGCATTGCTAATTAAATCAACTAGGACATGCGCATGCGCTCTCCACTCGTACCTACTGCCCTACTCGGGGTCGCGATGAGTTATTGCGTCTGTCCTTGAGGCGAGGTTTTCATCAACGTTTGCTGTAGTTGTACCAAGCTTTCATCAATATTTCGGAATGAAGGCGATAAAGTTCTGGTTTGCTTTAGTAAATAATTACTGAGTGACGTAACAAAGTAGATTTGATGTGATTAATGCTGTGTTTAATCAGTAACTCGTGGACACCAAAACTATTATAGAAATTACGGAAGTATTAGTGTAGCTAACATTTCAATTTCACAATTTCTGGTCCTGATGGTTCTCATCAGAAAATATTTGGAGAACACTGCTGGTTGAATAGACTTATCATGATATTGGTAACTACTTTATGTGGTTTTTTTTCTTGTGTTTATTCTTGTTTATGGTGATGGATAACAATTATGTGAGAGAAGGAAAATAAACGTTATCACACGGCAGTAGACAATGAACGATGCTTAATGCCGCTGAAAGCATGTATATGTTACCTTATAGTAATTGTGTGCGATTAATCTGGATGACAGTCTGCTGTATGTCCTCGTATTTTGTCTCTTTGGTATCAATGCTTGTAGCTTTTTGGTATATCTAACTTGCGTGTAGGGACGTAAGAATTGTACCAGCTGTCCCGCTTGTCTACCTTACAGGTTGGGCGTTAGAATTGTACCTGCTGCCCCTATTGCAGGATCGTAAAAGGCGACTAAATCTAGAATATTATCTTTCCTCTTCTTCCTAACTGGCTTTATTCTTCCTTTTGGCATTCTTTTGAGCACTCGACCATTTGAGGTAAGTAGCCTCTGGGTGCTGTCTCCTGGCTGAGACACACCATAGTCTATAATAGTGGTAGTGTCTGCTACGGCTTAGTACTCAGCATACCGGGAGTCGGACGACTGGTTTGCCCGTTGTCAGTATAATGTGACTGGTGGGGTGTGTTGCTTGGTATCTTCGGTGGTGTGTTTCAGTGATATAATACTATGAAAGGGCAAGAGTTCCACTATACCAGACTAATACTATACCGCTGTCTCCCAAAACATGCGCCACGCACTTCATACACGCAACACATAACATACATGGGATGCCGTCCTTACAAGCAAACAAACAAATGTCCCGATTGCATGTGATTAAAAAGGGTAATTAAAAGGATATTATCTTTTCTATTTCTCTAACGTCTCTCGTCCCACCGACTCACTTTTTGACTTGGGTCGAGCGTTCGCCGCTGCAAGGAAAGCTATGATTTCTGTCCCCTGGCTTAAGACAAACCATAAAAGTAGTAGTTTTGCCCCAGCTTATAGCGGGTTGGTTGTTAATTGGACGTCCTATTAACAGTTAGGATAATGTAAGGATGGTCTCTCATGTATGCAGTGTGTAGCGAGTATGTAGTGTGGTGTGTGTTGTTGGTGACTGCGGTATATTCGTGTTGTCCTCTTGTATAGTGGCATTCTATCTCTTCCCTTTTTATAGTGCTACTAGTATATCACTGAATCATGCAGCCGAAGATATCAAGCAACACACCACCCGGTCACATTATACTGATATCGGGCGAACTAGTCGTCCCACTCTCTTTATGCTGAGCGCTAAGGAGTAGCAGAAACTACCACTTTAATACACTAAGGTCTCGCCCAGGAGACAGAACGAAAAGCATTCCTCACAAGGGCGAGCGCTCAACCGAAGGAAGACTGAAGAAAAAAAGAAAATATAAGATTCTAAATTTAGTCGCCTTTTAAGATTTAACGCCTGACTTGCCATTATAGAGTGGGACGACTGGTTCGTCTGTTGAAGTATAATGTGCTGTTCGGTGTCTTTGACGATGTATCCTTTGATAAGGTAGCACTAAAAAGGCAGAAGTTCTACTATTATATAAAAAGATATAGTGTAGCCTCTAAAAACGTCGTCCTTATATGGCTTTAGTTGCTATGATTAGCTCTGTTCAAACAAAAACCAGTGCATGTTTGCTCCATTGTATATTTTATCAAAGTCCAATTAACAGCCAATGCCATTTAAGGTGGCCTCCCCTGTATGAATGTCTATATGTTGGGAGACTGCGGTTTACTCATGTTCTGTCTTTTCGCAATGGAACATCTTGCCCTTTTTATAGTTATAGTGCTATATTACTGAAGCATTCCGCCAGAGGCACTGGGCAACATACCCAATCCTGTCACACTATACTGACAACGGGCAAACCAGTCGTCCCACTCCCTTAATACTGAGCGCTAAATAGAAACAGAAACTACCATTTTTACGGACTATGGTGTGCCTCGGTCAGGGAACAAAACCCAGAGTCTACCTCACAGGGTTTAGTGTACAACTGAAGATCAAAAGTGAGGCCATGTCAAATATCTAGGGAGACATTAGGAAGAACGAGCGATCCCAGAGGGATCTTGGCGCCCACCAAGGAATGATCTACGTCTGACAATGGAAAGAGAAATCTTTTCTCTGCTTTTCAAACTTTTACTTTATATTACTAGTTATGAAATTTGGGAAAGACCCTTTCAGTACTTTCTGAACTATATAACAGTAACAAACTTCAATTATCAATATCCGAGATGGCTACTTATTGGGCATCTTGTTGACCGATCGGTCTCAAAATGCAATATGCAGAACTAGACAATTAGGGTAACTTGCACATAAAATTTGAGACAGATCCCTTCAGTCAGTACTTTCTGAGAAATAGCGGTAACAAACTTCAATTATCAAAATCGAAAATGGTGGCCTACAGGTGGCCACCATGTTGATCGATCAGTCCCATAATATAGCATGCACAACTAGGGTCCTAGGGGAACATACATATACAATTTGAGACTTATTGCTTCAGTACATTCTGAGAAATAGCGGTAACGAGTTTCAACTATTAAAATCCAAGATGGCGGTCTGTCACCAATCGGTTCCAACATACATTATGCAAAACTTAGGCCCATCTAAAAGCTAAAATTTTGCTGGAGCAATACTGGTTAAATGTGTGGGCAGCATTTTGAGGTATTAGACCGAATATTCCAGATTTCTTCTTTTTAAACGATCATTGACAACAGTTGTTGAAAGACCGATGCAAAATAAAAATAAACAATAGTTACAGTAATGATTGTTAATCTGCAACCATTTTGGTTCTGGAATACATGCCATTGAATATTGTTGCTATGATTTATTTTTCGCCCTTTTTCTCACTCAAAAACTAAATACATGTACTACCTTTCTCTGTATACCCATAAATAGATCGTTAATAGTGTTACATTACATATGGAATATCAGAGAAATATGCACTTGTGGGCAATTAATGTGTCGTATAACGTGTTACAATGCGGTCGACATCGGATATCCCACTATGTAGGGTACTGGTGGCGAAATTACAAGTCTACCCATTATCATCTGATCATAAACCTGTCGTCCCTGGCGGGTAAGGCCCTACAACACGGAACATTGGCAGTCAAATGACACAAATTACAGTGCCTTCCTGCGCTGATTTCAAGATGTGCTTGTCATCCAGAGTAGGCTGTATTTATAGAATATGTAATCATATAAGTTACATCTGCATCACAAGGACAACGAATTGAGTGCAAAAAAATGAGAAGTTTCAATCAGCTTAATTTAGGGAAACCGGTTATTTTAGATGATAATACACTAGAAATGATTGCCATCACTTTTTAGATTTCAGGAAAGGTATAAAATACTGAAATGTCTTAATCATACTGAGCTACAATGCATATTGTCCGATGTTGTACAAGTACATATCGCTTTCCAACATACATATGTTTTAAGCGTTTACAAAAAGAGTTATAGAAAGTTGCAGTGATCCAACTGAAACGCAATACAAGGTGATACGATATCATCCGTCAATATACAATGTATCTTCTACGACATGTCAGATTCCGACTTAAAGCAACAGTAGCAATTCATCGGGGAAGATAATCTTTCAGAGATTAGTTCTTGTTAGGGCCCCGCATCGAGATGCGGGTGCCCTATAGTAATCAGGTTGTCCGTCCGTCTGTCCGTCCGTCCGTCCGTTTTTTTTCTTTTGCACATTAATGATGGAAGGGAGTGGAGTATTTTCCCCATATATTTTACATGATGATTCCCCATCCATCCTAGATCTGCTTGGTAATTTTTCAGGCTGAAATTAAATTAAAAAATCGGCCATCTTGGATTTTAACATTTTAAAAAATCACAATGTTGTTGCTCTTTACTGATAAACATTTTGTTATAACATTATGACGCAAAGTTGTTCAGAATTAAACAAGGAGTTGACTGTCCAAAGGTAAGGTCATGGGCCAAGGTTACTAAGTCAAAGGTCAAGGTCAAATTTAACTAGCAAATATTTGTAGATCTTATGTGATGGGTAAGAAATAACATTTACTATGAACTAGTATACAATATTCACTTAGAACAGTTTCATCTAACTTGATATTTTTTTTCAGAATTTATCCTGAAGTAAGTTTTTCCAGAGACAAAGAAAAGATATACCATTCCACAGAGTTTATTTGCAGATACAACTCTTATGGAAAAAAAACTTTTACATGATTAAAATATTTGAGCAAGACCTTTATTCCCTTCCTTTCACATTTGTTATGTGTTTCTTCAGCAAACTATGAGGTTTACCTTGTTTAAAAGGGGTATTTGAGTTAATTGTATGCTCTTAATGTAATGTTAGCTTGGAATCAGGATTCAAGTTAAATACTTGGAAGACTTTTTCCAAAGAATTATAATATGTAATCATCGTTCAATAATGTGACATAAATATTGCAACATAAGCTAAACGGAGAATCGTTGTCATTTTTCAAAGAATATATGAGGTCTAGAAATAATTGTTATTTAGAGAATAATGGAAAATCATGTATGTAAGAATATGGGAAAACCATTGTTATATAAAGAATATATGGGGAAATCATTGTAAAAGAAAATATAGAGAAACATAATTAAAGAATATATGGGGAAATAATTGTTATGTAAAGAATATATGGGGAAACCATTGTTATGTAAAGAATATATGGGGAAACCATTGTAATGTAAAGAATATATGGGGAAACCATTGCTATGTAATGAATATATGGGGAAATCATTGTAATGTAAAGAATATAGGGAGGAAACCATTATAATGTGAAGAATATATGGGGAAATCATTGTAATGTAAAGATTATATGGGGAACCATTGTTATGTAATGAATATATGGGGAAACCATTATAATGTAAAGATTTTATTTTTCTATAAACAACTAAGAAACCCAATAGGCATTTTCCTTCATCTAACACCCATCAACGTCTTGATGTCAGTTAGGGAATATGTGCGTATATAGTATCAACCATGGCCCGAGAAGAACATAGAATCAGTCTGGATTTGTTTTATAGTTTTAATGAAGTCCTGTTAATAGCCAGGGTAACGGCCTATCATATATAATTCTGTATGGAATGCGTTGCTGTACGGTGTGTGAATGTATGTGCTGGGAGGCTGCAGAAGAAGAAAAAAGATAATGTTCTGAATTTAGTCGCCTTTAACGATTCAGTCAAGTTTAATTATCCCGAAATTTTAAAATGATATTTCATGAAAATTTGTATCTAAAGTCTTCAAATATATGAGAGCATGATTACATCATTTCTGGGAGATATGAGGAGTTTTTAAAATTCTAGTAGTCAATTTGTCTCCTTTTGGCCCCTCTTACAGATCCACTATACAAGAAGACACAACATGAATATACCACAGTCTCCCAAAACACGCATCTCGCACAACATACACGCAACACACCGCATACATGGGAGGCCGTCCTTGCATGGCCATAGCTGTTAATAGGACATTAATTAATCAAACAAACAAAAAATACACCTGACTGGATGGGCAGTGACCATATGATTCACAATTTTGATTGGCCATAGAAGGTTATATTTGTGCACATTTTCACTGTGTTTGATGTACGTTGTTAACAAACGCACGACGGAAGATAGTTGCGATTTTGTCTCAGGTGACATGAAATCCTCTCGCGTGAGATCGGAGTCGTGAAACAATGATTATCCTATTCCCATTATTACTCACAACAGAAGTATCAAAATAATCGGGTAATAATGTGAATATTCTTTAGCGTTGAAATAATGCCTTTGTTATAGCCATAATTCATATCCTGGAATATGTTCAAATATTTCAAAGTCCTCTTAAAAATAAGATGAAAAAAAATAGTTTGCTGCAGTCATTTAGACAAAAAATCGTATTAACACAGATTAGTGAATTCCACTTACGAACATTTTTGGACATTGTTGATCAACATGCCGAGTTATAGGTAGATTTACATTGCTTTCTCCGTGATTTTAATGACCATAGATAAAAGAGGCATTAACATGTCTACGTCAAATGTTATCTTGATTCTTTTTATTTAGTGTATAACACTCCACAAATCACCCTTAGGCTTTACAGTTTAACTCAGGCTCAAATAAAGCGTGGCTAGTTTCTCCCCAAAATAACACTGTTATTGAACTGACCAAGAGTTAAGATTAAATCGAAAAGATAATGGGCTTAATGCCTAGCTGATGGGGAGATTGACATTTTAAAGTGGATTTCACATTCCATTCTTAGATAATATTGAAATCTCGTTAATTAATAATTTCCTAAATATATAATTTTAAGTTTGTTGACATGATAATCGATAGCAAGCGGTCTTTAGTGGATACCGGAAACGCCTGTAGCCTTCTATCTTTACGTACAGATAGTATAACTGCCAAGATATGTAACATGTGACGTGCACCAGACACAAATACGCATGCCCCGCAGCCATGATCTTGTCACATGGTCACGTGATGATAGGATAAAAATATACATCTGAATGTGTATGGAGCGCGCCAAGTCTCTATATACTTACACTAAGATAAGTAAAACAGAGTTGTACCTGGCGAACTGGCTGGCCTAATATAACCCCGACATGCCACAGGTACGCCTGTTAGTAAACCTAGGCCACACTCTATATAGGCTACACCATTCCATTCTGTTCCTTTTAAAATATTTTTAGGAAGAATGTTTCGCGTTGCGATGCAATTTCGGGGGTTTTTATAGTTGGAGCTCCGGCAAAAATTGTTTAGTTGAAATCATGTCATCACAATACCAAATGAGACAAAATAAAATTAAAACAAAATTTAATTTAATTTCGAATTCCAATATGATTTCTATAACATGTTTCTCTGTTGTGAATAATCAATGGAAATGTTAATTACTATCTGTCTTATACTACTGCAGTAGAACCGGCGTTTTACGGATTTGTATTAGAGATTCCTATAGCATTCTTATAAGGAGTTGACTTTTTTATTTTACACAAAACTAATTTTACAATTAAATTAAAAATTTACGAATATTGCCAATTTGATCATGATACAGATATTCATTTAGACTATCCATCTTAGTTTCGCTATAACTTTATGCAGATAGCACCGATATCGCTTTCACTTGTAAAGACTGATCAACTTGAAACGCATTTGAGACCATGGCCCATGTATGTCAGGTGTCCTACTCGCAGAGTGATAATTGTGTATAATAGATAAGCAGTTGTTTCAAAGCAGCATGGATAGTACAACTTCTCACAAACAATTTTTTATTTTCACAATGATCTGCATAATATATGCTAAATATTTTCAGTAATTTAGGCGCTATACATTTTTTATAACATAAGTTTCACATTCAACAGTAAATAGAACCTAAAGGAACAGTTCAACTAAGAAGCAAAGAAAGGGCCTAAACAGGAAACTTACTAATATATACTGCTACACGAACTCGTGAAAGTGTTTAAACCAGGGAAATGAAACTCATAAATACTTTTATTATTCAAGATTTTAATCATATGCAACCCAAACTGCATCGCAAATTAAACAGACCGAGGATGGATGTTTTATACAGGAAAGTTCGAGAACGTACGATAATGCTAATTATAACCCATTATCAGCGTTTTGTGCTCCATTATTGGAATAACAAAACTGCGCATTCCATACATATTTTAGTATTTTATAAACATGATATTTTTGATTTCACATATAACTGTTTTCATGCATAGATTTACTGGAATCTATATAATTATTATTGTCATATTGCATTGTTTTCGATTAAAATCATAACTCTCATCCATTAGATGATTTATAACCAAAACATTAAATTCTATTTAGAGCAAAACCGCAAAGTAGTAAATTTACATGCCTCCTTACCTCGGCTTAACCGCAACGACCCGCATTAAGTAGGTCAAACTTCAAAGTTGATGAAGCAGAGAATCAAAACAGAGGCATGACAAGTGTAAAATCGGTGATATAAATTAAAAAGAAAATGTGTCCAAATCCAGTAAAACAAAATTTAAAATATCTTACCTGTAATTGGTGGAATCCATAGGCCATATAGGCTACTTTCCGTTTCAATAGGTTTAAAGTTAGCTACCATCACCGATATTTACTATGAAGGCAGCGAGCGCTATGTTGTCATACGGTGTACTGGATCACATACATAAACCCCACAAATGTAACAGAGATGTAAGCGGCCCTGCGATTGGCTAGTGCTTCAGAATGGGTCATGCAGTACATGCACCTTATTTCTGGGGTCACTATATTCTTCCAACTGCAATCGTTCTTACGCCGACTTTAAAACAATCTTCTATTTGTTATTAGTGCATGCCAGTCAGCGTGTCAGGGACATTACTAGTGTTTGAGGAAACATAAAAAGCACGTATTTATAAACAGTGATTAAATTTTAATTTCGAATCATTCGGCTGTGGAATGGAAACATCTGTCTGCAATCAAGGAAATCGAATTTTTCTCGGCTAAACTTGCACGACTTCGAATGAAAAAATAGTCCTTCAGAGTTTACATTGAGCTGAAGCTAGCACTGACTCACCGTTTACTATCACCCATCTGTAATACGGGAGGTTCGCTACAGCTAGATGTATTTTGGCATCGAGATAAAAAACAACAAAAAACAGTATTTGCCTAGAAGGAATGTTGGCAGTTTGTATAATTAGTCTTTGTACGGCGGGTACATCAGCTAGACTCCCACGATATATAGGCGTTATATATAACCAACTCTCATACTGGTCTGTTCCGCAATGCCTGACATTACACATGTGTAAAAATGTAGGTCTTGATGTCATTCACATGTTATGTCGCGAAGTGCGGAGGGAGGCTTAATTACAGATGTTATTGTGTGGGGAGGGAGGGTTGATTACAGCTAATCAATGTTGTTCACGCGACCTGCTCGCGCGTCTCAGCAGACCAAGGTGCGACAACACGTGTCATTCACTAATTGAAGAAACCTTGTGGTTCGAAAGCCAGTTTGGGGAATTTTCAGACACAAAGGAAGACGTAAATCTATCGGATTTCCCCATTTTCTGTAATGATGGGAGGCATATTACATTGATATTGGGGTTCTTCCAAGATTAGCTTTAGAATCTGCATTGATTTACAAATGTTCATTTTATCATTGAAATGTCACTGATGACATTGACCTCGAGATCGAAGGTCAAATAAACATAATTTGCTGTTTTAGTAATGATTTATGTCATTTAACTAGTCGCTCTGCTATATTGCCCATGGTGACTAAATTTACGATCTTATCTTCCTAACGTCTCCTTGGCACCGCATCACATTTGACTTTCAGTTGAACACTCGCTGCCCCTGTGAGGTAGGCTCTGGGTTCTGTCCCCTGCCCGAGACACACCATAGTCTATAAAAGTTGTAGTTTCGTCTCGTGTTTAACGTTCATCATTAAAGGAGCTGGACGACTGGTTCGCCCGTTGTCAGTATTATGTGACCGGGTTGGGTGTTTTTGACTTTGGCTGCTGCATTCTTCACACACGCAAGACACTACATAAACGGGAGGTCGTTCTTAAAGATGCTCGACCGCCGACAGAGCATAAACAATAACTGATGTATAACCGTGTTCATAAGTGTCTAATTAACACAAAAAATGCATACAAAATAATATAATTTGCTTTTGGTACATGCAAAATCAGTACTTAATTCCATATAGGGCATAGTGCCATGGATTTTTTTCGGAACGCAAATAATTATTTTTAATGTTTTTATTTTGAATTTAAAATAATCTCAAACTTTTCTCTGGTAGTAATGACTTAAAGTAAGCAACTTCTGTAGCTGAAGAAAAATACTAATTCGTCTGCTTCTATTTTTGATAAAGAAAAAATACCATTCGTCGGCGGTGGAGTATCTGTAAATGACAATGGCTGTTAGTAGGAAATAAATGATAATTAAATAACATTTTAATGTACTTTATACATGCTAGGAGTTGTCGTTAAACATAATCGTACCGTAAGCTTTATGTGTGAAAGTCATTTTAAATTTCGCGGGTTTTTCGGTGACACAGAAGGGGAGATGGGTAGGACATTTATAATAGTCATTGCGTATGCGTATCAGAGCTGCCACAGAGAAACAAAGAAATGAAGGACGTTTTTCAAGGTCAGGCTGTTTTTTTTAATTGTTACGTTTTTTTTACGAGTTTAATTGAAAGCCGCCTCTGTTATTACTGTTCTGTATTTTTCACACTTTTTTTGTATTTTATACCGAATGTGAATGTGTCTGTAAAGTGGGGCCTTTTTATCCATCCCCTCCCCTAGAACCAAATGTTGTCTTGTGGTTCAATTGGTTTGACATTGGCTTGAAAAGTTATATTTACGGCCAGTTTCAATAATAATAAGTCTATACTTTGTTTTTGCATGCATTTGGTTCAACAAGCTCGCCCTCACGACGGTCATATATAGATATAAAAAACCAAAGCAAAGGATCCAAGATGTGAACAGGAAGGGTGTACACTACAGTGTTTGTGAGTGCGGGAATGCGTGTGTCATGTTTATAAGTGCGGGAAGCTGCGTACGATGTCTCTTTGCAGAAACGTTGTATAATGTATGTGGGAGTGTGTGTACATGTGATGTCTGTATTTGCGTGAGGGTGTGTACGTGTGTGTGCGTGACGATATGTACGATATCAGTGTGCGGAAAGGTGTGGACGTATACGATGCCTATGTGTGATGACCAATTGCGACGAAGTATGTACGATAGTTTGGGCGATTTCTGTGAGTATGGGGAGGTGTGTGGATTTGTGAACTTACGAGGTTCATACGGCTATTATACAGTTGCTAGCATATATTACATGTCGCTTATTCAGTTTTAACTTTGCTCTGTCTTTTCTCTTCAATCTGATAGGAAAAGACAAATTAATTATTTTTTACAAAAAAAAGACTTCAACACAGTTGCGTGTGTTGCGATTTGTCCCGTTCGCGTTCCTAACGTGTACATATCCGAGTTGTAAGGAGGAGGTTTTATGTATATTCTGTCAGCGCTGTCTGATGTCGGGCGGATCATTGATGTATGTGGTGACATAAACATCATTGATGTACGTAGACATGTCATCGCCATTATAATTATCAGTAGAAACCACTCTTTTATCAGCGATTTACAACTCAAACGTCTAGACGACCATGATGCTCTCAACATTAGACCCAAAAATAAACACTTGACGCCAACGTGAGAATAATTGTAATTTCCATGTTTACATTACACAAGTCTTACAGTGTATATATAATGTGATACACATTATAACGTCGTGGACATATTATGGTATCATTATATCACATGTTGTGTGAATTTGGTTCCTTATACATTGTCCAGTACATATGATACTTTAGTAAATTACCAACATACGATGTGTTGTTTACATCATTCATAAATGTGCGGTGTGTTGTTTACATTATTCATAAATGCGCGATGTGTTGTTTACATCATTCATAAATGTGCAGTGTGTTGTTTACATCATTCATAAATGTGCGGTGTGTTGTTTACATTATTCATAAATGCGCGATGTGTTGTTTACATCATTCATAAATGTGCGGTGTGTTGTTTACATCATTCATAAATGTGCGGTGTGTTGTTTACATCATTCATAAATGTGCGGTGTGTTGTTTACATCATTCATAAATGTGCGGTGTGTTGTTTACATTATTCATAAATGCGCGATGTGTTGTTTGCATCATTCATAAATGTGTAGTGTGTTGTTTTTATCATTCATAAATGTGCGATGTGGTGTTTCCATCATTCAAAATGTGTGGGTTGTTGTTTATATCATTCATAAATGTTCGATGTGGTGTTTCCATCATTCATAAAAATGTGATATGTTGTTTTCATCATTCATAAATGTGCGGCGTGTTGTTTATATCATTCATAAATGTTCGATGTGGTGTTTCCATCATTCATAAATATTCGATGTGGTGTTTCCATCATTCATAAATATGTGATATGTTGTTTTCATCATTCATAAATGTGCAGTGTATTCTTAACATTATATCATTGTGCAAAATTTGATGTTTACAATGCATCAATATGCATGATGTTTTATTTACATTACGATGCGTTTTTACATTAACATGCACGATATGATATTTACATTACTAGTTATTAATATTTATATCAATAATTATTTACCTTTACATCAAAAACTATTTACATATACATCAATAACCTTTTACATTTACATCATTAACTATTTGCATTTGCATCAATATCATTGGTGGGGTTAGCATTATATGCATAAATTAATGTTTGTTGTGTGCGATGTGTGTTGTTTTGTTGACATAATGCCATGCGCAATGAGTTGTTTATTTAATTTTTGTTGATTACATTTATCAAATCAAGCACATACTACATCTGTATACCAGATTGAGAAGACTAAGTCTGTTACTTTAGACCTTTGCTGTACATATGTCCACACATATACCATACAGTTGGTAACAACATAATTTGGTTTATCTTTCTGCTTATCGATGCGTTGGTGGCCTTAAACTAGTTTTTTTCTATGGGTGCAAATAAATAAAGCATAATTAAACAATGAATATTTTAGTTAATGGTATGATTGTTTCAGTGAGAACACGTATTTCTCTTTCTGATGACCTCCATCCATTAAGACTTTCGTGTTAGTTTATCACTGTGCCACCATGCGTGTCACCGAACCGTTACATCGTTCAGTACTGATGTTTACTTTGTTGATACAATAATCGGGCTTCATTTAGCTCTTCTACTTCCCAGGCGCCATTTTGGAAATCCATTTACAAGAAATGCTTCTATGTTGATACTGTGCGATCTGTAACGTCAACATGTTTCATTTTACCAATGATATTGCTAGTCAAATTAAATTATGTCTCAAGACGGACGTTGGCAAATGTAAATATCGCATAAATATTGACAGTAAATTAGAGACAGGCAGACGGAAGTGTCCGTGATAGACTACTCGTGAATTGATGAACGATCAATGATCGGATTATAGTGATACTAGATCACCTGGTTGTACTAATTAACTAAATCACCAGGGCCCAGTTGTTAAAAAGGTGATTAGCTTCATCACTTGATAAGTGAAATTTTCATTTCTCGTTTACTTCAAAACCTGTAAATATACATTGTATCTTAAGTAAGTGAGTAGATAAAGAGTAGATGTCTTATGATTCTTGTACAATTTTGTAAAGTTAGTATTACAACCAATGACTTTATCTTGGTTTGGATATTGTCGTTAAACTGTGAAATTTTAAGTTAATTACCCTTTGAACAACTGGACTATGGATGTTCTAATTAAGACACTGCTATCGTGATGTTTTCACTGAAGTTATCCTAAACAAAAAACGACGCCTTACTACTATTTTTTTCTTTAAGTTTAAGGATGATCAATGTTACATGGACCTTTCTGGATCTTTAGGCTCATTTTCCCTTTTGAATCAGTTTGTTGTTTTGGAGGACATTATTGTGATCATTCCTGTGATACAGTTGGCTGTAGGACAATTACCGTATATAATATTAAGGCAATTTCAGTTTGGTGATTAGGATAACCGTTTTGATGCCCTTGTAGATTTAAGAAGTGCTACG